>NC_142608.1:39620926-39822675 GCF_041222555.1 Hakea prostrata
CAAAATAAAAACTAAATATGTTGTGGTTTAAAATATCAATTGTTGTCGTAACATCATTTACATATTTGCCTATGAATTTAGCATATTGTATTAGTATGTGAATCATATTAAGTGTCTAGCTATGTCATCTTGTTTTTGTTTTTTGTTACTTATCTAATCAACCATTTCCAATTAAGAACTGTTTCAACAATTAATTTCTCTCAGAAATATAAGAAAACTTCAGAGAAGTTTACCTTGAACCCAACGGCTAACTGAATAGCTGATTTCATTACCTATAAAAATATTGTTCAGCTAAAACTATATAAATAATTAATGGACTCTTTAAAAGAACTCTATGTTGAGTCTCATTGTGAATATCATTTTGAAAACTTGTTGATAATTAATCTCAACATCCAGGGTAGTGAGAATAAAAACCCTAGGAGTGATGGGATTCAATTCAAGAGGGTCTGAGTGCATTGGCCGAAATTGTTACTCATACTTAACGATCTAATACTAGACTAGCGATACGAATGGGCGAAAGTTGGTAAAAAGTGTTGTCAGCCGATATGAATCGTTGTGCATGATATCTACAGCGATGTCTCGCGGTGTCGCATTTGGTATCCGAAACTAAAACGATGGATAGTCCAAAAGATCTTCATTAACAAAGCCCAACCTAGTAAAGGTTATATATATAATCTGGTCATGTTGGGCCAGGCCTATTTTCAGTCAAGATCCTTGGGCCTTGATACTACCCATCTACTTAATTGTAAGAAAGGGTTTTCTTGCTCTTCCTCCCAACCTCTACCCTCATACAACATCTGAACTCATGCAAACCTACCTTGTTTCGTTTAGGCCTTTTCTTTATTCAACTTCTGAATTTACAAGCATGTTCAAAGAGACAAAGGAAGAGAGCAAAAGCCAAGTACAGATACAGTGAAGCCCACTAATTTAGGTATATTTTAGGAATAAAGAATGTCACCTGGGCGCCTGATGCATCGCTCGCAGCTACATACACGTACAGGAGAATGCAAAATGACCATCACGCCACATAGCAAGGTGGAATTCCAAAGGGCATGGCTGTCACTTCATACTCCCATGTATAGGTGTACGACAAACACCCAAATGTAATAGATTTTTCAACAATCCTAAGGCCTAGTCCGTTTCAAAATTAAAAATCATATTTGAACCTTTGAATCTTTGCCTCTTGATCTTTAAGGCCCAACTAAACTATCCTCTTTAACCTCTTTAAATTGGATTATAACGGGTTGATTTTAATGGTTCAATTTGATTAGTGATTCACTACATTCATCCTGGGTTATCGTGCCACTAACAAGTTAGACCAAATGAACCCGAAATGTAATAGATTTTTCAACAATCCTGTCCATTAGATTGTTCGAATTCGGGTCTTAATGGACCAATTTGGTTTGGTTTCAACAATCCGGTTCCATAATTGACCCTCTTATCATGATGCCTCTCTTTTAATTTGTGGTATGAATCTTTGATGCCTTTAGACGCCACTAATTTTCGTCCCAAAAGAAAATATCATTGCAATGACTGATCTTCAATAATAAAGAAAAAGATTTTGATATGTGTTGATTGAAAAATGCATTAGTAGCCCATAACAGCCCATTAAGTTGGACCCAAAAGGATCAGCCAAAAAGACCTTGTTTTTTTTTTTTTTTTTTTTTTTTGGTTACAAAAAAGACCTTGTATACACACCTGAAACATTACAAGAGTCAAGAGAATTTTTTCTTTTCTTTTTTCCGACCCCTAAAAAGATCAGAGAAAAGGGAAGCTTGGTTTTTGTTTTTTTATTTATCTGGGTACTGTGGTTATGTTGCTTTGAGGTTAAGAATGTCTATAAGATTAAATGCAACATTTTATGGGGATAAATTGGGTTTTGATCAAATTAACCAAATATAAGATACATCTCAAAACCCCAAGGCAATCGTATCTAATCGAAGCAAAAATAAATATCAAGAGAGCTACGGAAAATTTTTGAATGCTCTACTGTAGAAACTTCTTCAACTGTTGCACAGGTGGTTAGCCATATTCACCCACCCAATGAGAATTGATCGTCATTTGCTTGAGCTGTAGTGTAGTGGTCTAGGCCAACCCACGGTAAGAAAGGAGATCAAAGCTACTATGAGACATTTTCAGCGTTGTTTTGTGTTCTTTTCGAAGTGTAAGTCGAGCAATTTGTGTCTAAATAAAGTGTGTAGGTCCTACCAATGCTGATTGGTGGAGGTTACTTCCAGATAGCCATGTTTTTGATCATCATACAGTCACTTCCTTTGATCATTCTGTTGGGATTTTATGATTATTAATTTAATTATATGCCCAAGGGCAATATTAAAACTCACTATTAGGGCGGTTACAAAATATAGGGTTATATATTTTGGTAACCACCGCATAAGTGAGTGTGATTGCATTACGTAAGTGTTGTGGCTAAAATATCCACTTCCGGTTTGTACCGGTCTAATCAAGCTTAACCGGATTCGATTGATAAGATGAAAGAACTTATGTGTTCACTCGAGATTATAAAGAAGAGATGATCAACACCATTCAAAAAGGAGCGATGATTCGACGGTCATGATTGAAAGTATTACTAGCGGGAAAATCCATATAAAAGGGGAAGGATAATTCGAAGGAAGGTAAGTCTCTCAAATCATGAACACTGGATTCTTTCCTAGTTTTACTCCATGGAAACACCTCAGGAGCTCCTTCGAGCTCTGAAGAACTATCTTCAGAAATCTAACTAGATCGTCGGAGACGCGACGCTGATCAAGATGATCGGCTCCGTTTCTAACCAGTTATTTCATTTTTCCAGTGAACGAGGGACTAACAAAAGGATAAAAACCAACCAAATCGATCCATATTTGAGGAGTTTGGTGCGAAGGTGACGGTTCAAGGCGATCGTCAAAATTAGCACCAACATTTTGGCGCCGTCTGTGGGAAGAACAGTAACTTGAACATTTTGAAGCAGAGATGATGGCTCAATCACCTGAGCGAGAGGAGGTATTACTGACTGAAATGGCAGAAACAAGCTAGAGGGAGCCGAGGAGAGTAAATCCAAAAAGGAGAACAAGAGAAACGGTTCCAGTACCACAAATTCCAACGATGCAGACTCGGTAAAGACAAAGAATGACTGAAGATTGTTCACCTCATCCTACTGAGATGTTCGAAAGACAGGAGAAACAACTGGCAGACGCGTTGGCGGCATCTCATATGGAACTGGATCCAAATCAAATTACAGAGTGATTCGAAAGTATGCAACATCAAATCCTGGAAACTCAAAATTTGATGAGGACCTTCATAAAACAAATTGGAATTCATCCAGAAGGAAGAGTTCCGATCTCACCAGCTAGAAGATCTCGAACTCTTTCTCGAGCTGAGACGATCTCTGTTCCGAATCCTCAGATTCAAAGGTCAAGAGAAGGCCAAAGAAGATCAATTCTCAAAGAAGGATCAGGAGAAAGTGCAAATCCGAATTATATTCCTCTGGAATCTGAAGACCAAGGATCATCCAAAGATGATCGATTAAGTCACATTCAAAGTAAAAAGAGTAGAAGCCTTGGAGATCGGGGAGATAAAAGAGAAACAAGGAGGTCAGAAGGTAGTAGATCTGAAGTTCACGGATCGAAAATCAGTAAAAGATTTTGTATCCTGGACGATCAAATTCAGCGATTGACGAACAAGGATAATTGAGAAAAAGTGGAAGAAGTGATAAATCAAAATCGATTTTCTAAAGATATTATGTCAGCGCCATTGTCGCGCAATTTTAAACTTCCGGTATTCATGATGTATGATGGAAGCACAGATCCGATGGAGCATCTCGCTCAGTTCTACTCTGTTATGATGCTGGCAGGTAATTCTGACGTTTTAAAGTGTCGATCATTTCCATCTTCATTGAAAGGCTCTGCAACAACTTGGTTCTTCAATTTATTACCAGATTCTATTAGAGATTTCGAAGATTTGATGAAAATATTCTTGTCGAGGTTCCAAAGTAGTATGAAGAGTAGCAAAACTGTTGATAATTTGGCTGCAACTCGACAAAAATCAGGAGAACCAGTTTGAAGTTATATGAAAAGATTCAATCAAGAATCAATTCAGATTAAGAATTTGAATGAAGCAGTAGCATATGATGCTATGTTCAGAGGTCTGACGGATGATCATTTGTTAGAATTCCTGATCATGAACAAACCGGCAAATATTGCAGAGTTGACAACTCGCTATAATCAATATGCTAATATAAAAGATATCCTTCAGGCAAGGAAAGAGACTGATGGCAATGGAGGCAAAAGGAAAGAGGACAGAGTCATGAGATCTGATCGAGGGGATCGAAGGAATAACATAAAATTTCCAAGAAATGGTCCTGATCGTCAATTCAGAAGGGATATTCCGAGGCCATTCCAGGAAAATTATACTCCTCTCTCAATACTAGAAGGTCGGAAATTCTTATGCGAATTCAACATCAAGGAATTGTAAAGTGGCCATTACCAATGATAGCAAAGGTAGATGAGAGGAATCCGAACATATTTTGCAGATATCACAGGGATCATGGTCATGATACTGATGATTGCAGAATTTTGAAAAATGAGATTGAACGATTAATCAGTCAGGGGAGACTGGATCATTATGTTCAAAGGAGAAATGGAGATAACCGGAGAAATGTTGCTGATCAGTCGAGAAGATGGAATAACCAGCCACCAGCAAGGGAAGATCAGCCGAAGGGAGATTTTCAATATAACTCTCCAGATGAAAATGCTAAGCATCAAGAAAACCAGCAAGTTCAACAGAAGCAATCTCCTGTCATGACCATCTTGGGAAGTTTAGATTTGAATTCAATTTCAAAGTCTAAGGCACATGCCAGGTATGTAAATGCTGTTGAATCTCATGTTATTCCTAAAAGAATAAAAAAGATGAAAGAGATAGTCTTCACAGAGGAGGAGATGGATGGAATTCAAGAACCACATGATGATGCCATTGTGGTAGTCATTGAGGTGGCAAACAGGGATATTCACAAGGTTCTGGTCAATACGGGGTCTTCCGTAGACATCATGTCTTATGGAGCTTTTCAACGATTAAAGTTGGATGCGGTCAAGATAAAACCTTGTGGGACAAGATTATTCGAATTTTCTGGAGAATCTACTTCGGTAGAAGGAATTGTGGGGTTAACAATCACATTGGGAACACATCCACTAACAATAACTACGGTTACTAAATTTTTGTTGATAAAGAGTCTGTCAGCCTACAATATAATTTTGGGGAGACCAACGTTGAATGCTATTGGAGCTGTAGTTTCGACGAGACATTTGAAAGTTAAATTCCCAACTGAAGGAGGTATTGGAGAATGCAAGTTTGATTAGAGAACTTCAAGGCAAAGCTATACAACTTTTTTGAAAGATTCAAAGGCACAAGGTAAAGCTCTTGCTCTTACTGTGGAAGTCATGGATAACAGGGACGAAGAAAAAATTCAAAGAGGTGAACCAGTAGAAAAGCTAGAAAAAATTTGTTTTGGTCTTGAAAATCTGGACAGGGGAATCATGATTGGGGCTGATCAGAGTAGTCAAGACAAAGACCAGTTAAAAGAATTTCTTTAGCAAAATGCGGATGTCTTCGCTTGGTCATCGCAGGATATGTCAGGATTAAGCAGGGAGGTGGCGGAACATTGTCTCTTGATAGATAAATCTATCAAATCGGTGAAACAAAGGTGAAGGAATTTCTCATAAAAAAACCATGATGCGATTAAGATTGAAGTGGAAAAGCTCAGAGAATCTAAGTTTATTGAGCAAACTGAATGTACTAAATGGCTGGCGAACATGGTAATGGTGAAGAAGCATAATGGCAAATGGCGAATGTGCGTGGATTATACTGATTTGAACAAAGCGTGTCCTAAGGATTGTTATCCTTTGCCACGAATTGATCAGTTGATCGATGCTACATCAGGTCAGCAAATGTTAAGCTTTATGGATGCTTATTCTGGTTACAATCAAATTCTTATGAAAAAGGAAGATCAACCCTACACATTCATGACAAATCGGGAAAGCTATTGTTATAAGGTTATGCCCTTCGGATTAAAAAATGTTGGTGCAACGTATCAAAGGGCAATGAATAAGTTGTTTGCTGATCAGATTGGAAGAAATATGGAAGTTTACGTAGATGATCTTCTTTTAAAAAGTCAATTCAGATCTGATCATCTTACTGATCTAAGGGATTGCTTTGATGTACTGAGAAGAAATGGAATGAGACTCAATCCTAAAAAGTGTGCATTTGGAGTTTCATCTGGTAAATTCCTTGGTTATATGGATACATAGAGGGGTATTGAGGCGAATCCAGAGAAAATTAGTGCCATCTTGAATATGACAGCACCCAGCAGTATGAAGGAAATCCAAAGTTTAACAGGAAGAGTTGCGGCATTAAGCAGATTTATATCAAAATCAGGAGATAAATGCGCACCATTCTTCAAGGTGTTGAAAAATCTAAATGCACTTAATGAATTCAAATGGTCAGAGGACTGTCAGAATTCATTTGAAGAATTAAAAAGGAGGCTGACCAGTCCACCAGTTCTGTCTCGACCAAAGCCAGGAGAGATCTTGCAGATATATTTACCTTCTTCGAAGGCAGCAGTAAGCGCAATATTAATTCGAGAAGAAGGTACTATCCAAAATCCTATCTACTTTGTAAGTCATACATCGTTAGATGCAGAGTCTAGATATCCAAAATTTGAAAAACAGGCTTTAGCTTTGATAATGGCAGCTAGGAAGCTTAGACCTTATTTTCAGTCTCATCCAATTATTGTTCTTACTAACTGGCCTTTAAAGAAAATATTGCATAAGCCTGATTTGGCGGGGAGAATGGTATCATGGGCAGTAGAGTTAACAAAACATGATATAGATTATAAACCCAGAACTGCGATAAAGGCACAGGTGTTGGCTGATTTTATTGCTAAAAGTATTTCACTACCAGAGGAAGAAAAGGATTCCAATGAGATGTCTTCTGGGTGGACTCTGCATGTGGATGGATCAAGTCATTCTCAGGGATCAGGAGCAGGGGTGATTTTACAAAGCTCGTTCGGATTTGTAATTCAGAATGCACTTCGATTTAATTTTCATGCTTCAAACAATGAGGCAGAATATGAAGCTCTTATTGCAGGTTTGCGGCTAGCCAGATCCCTCTGTATACAGAATATCGAAGTAAGAAGTGATTCTAAGCTGGTGGTCAGCCAAGTTATAGGAGTATATGATGCAAAGGATGATCGGATGATCAGTTATCTTAAGAAGGTGTGGGAGTGTAAAGAGTGGTTTTCACAATTCTCGATCATGAGAATATCCCGAAATCAAAACAATGAAGCAGATTCTCTGGCAAAATTGGCATCTGCAAAATCTACTTCTTTACCGCAGGCTGTATATTTTGAGGAGCTAGATATCCTAGCATATTCAGAGCCAGAGATAATGGAAATTGATGCAAAAATATCTTGGATGGATCCTATTATACAGTATCTTAAAAATGGTCTTTTTCCTGAGGATAGAGAAAAGGCCAAAACTGTGAAAAGAAGAGTTGTTAAGTTTATTCTAAAGAATGAACTGTTATATAAAAGAACAGTTTCTAGGCCACTTTTGAAATGTTTGGGACCATCTGATGCACAATATGCTTTGGCAGAGGTCCATGAAGGAATCTGCGGAAGTCATCTTGGTGGGAAGGCTTTGGCTTATAAAGTTCTAAGACAAGGATTTTATTTGCCACGCATGCAATTTGAGGCAATTGAGTATGTAAGGAGATGTCATCAATGTCAAATTCATGCAGCAATTTAGAACCAGCCAGTAGAACAACTGACATCAATACTCAATCCCCTTCCATTTGCTATGTGGGGAATGGATTTACTAGGTCCATTTCCTGTTACAACCGGAGGAAAAAAAAATTCGTGGTAGCTGCAATTGATTATTTCACGAAATGGGTGGAAGCAGAAGCCTTAGCCACGACCACCACAAATCAAATTGAGAAGTTCTTTAGAAATCATGTTATATTCAGATATGGTCTGCCGAAGATTTTACTGACAGATCATGGAACTCAATTTGTAATATCCAGCCCTATTCTAACCTTGACCCTAACCCGGATCCACTGTTGTATTTAGGCCCGAAGACCCGAAGCGGTGGTAGAAGAGACTTATGGACCCTTCTGATTGATAACTATGATGCGGAGACCGAGCCCATGGACATTGACGATGATACCCCTTGTTTGAATACATTGTCAGTGTTTAAGAAAAGTCTGCGCATTGGAGAAGATTGATTTAGTTGAAGTACTTAATGACCTCCTGTGCACAACCCGAAGGTATTCCCCAAAACTAGACTTCTTGATTGAATTATAGAAGAAAACTTCACTCAATTTGACCTTGTATAGCCTTTCAAAACTCCACTTGAAGTTGCTGAACTAAACCTGTTTTTCTGCTGAGAAATATTTTGGTTGATCCTCTTTGGTCGATGCCGTCGACCAAAGACCATCGACCAAAGTTTCCCAGTCAGACAAGTTAATGATTCCATGGAATATTCTCTTTTCTAATTATTATAACCTCGAGCCTTGAGCCCTATTGCAATCATTTTCACTCCTGAAAACGTGGGGGGAGCTTCCCAAAGCAACTCCTAGGCATATGTGAAGGATACTCCACCAAAAACACATTGTTTATCATTGATTCTTGCTTCCATCTTCAACAACAAGGTATGAATCATCATTCCACTCTCTATTCTACCTTTTTCTATTCTTTTCTATTCCTCTCTTGCTGTTGAGGCATTGGAGATGGTGTTGCAACCTTGCAACCATCACTCCAAGTGTCCTCTCATGCTTAACCTATGATTTCCTAAGCAATCTATTGATGCTATGCCCCCATCTCAAGCCTAGCATATGTATTCCTTGATTTTCCTCTTAACATCATGCCATTTTGTACAAAACTAAGTTGTATGGTATGCTATGTTCATGTTTATCACTATCATATAATTCCAATCGAATTTCTATAAGTTCCCCTAGCTATTGCATGCTATTTCTAGGTCAATGCAATCAATCCCAATTCATGCCATGATGCTTGTCTCTTGAACTTGATAGCTCAAATTGGGGCTTTCTATTTGGATAATTGGATTATGTTATTTTCTTGATTTATAGTGTCCTCATACTGTTCTTAAGCATTCCTCCAAGTTTCAGATTGATCCGAACCCCGGAAAACCAATTTCGGATGAAAACCCCCAAAATCCACTATTCTGTCCCGAAGAGATTTTTGGTCGATCCTCTTTGGTCGATGCCATCGACAAAAGAGCATCGACCAAAGTTGTTGCTGATAGCAAGTTTAGCCAGTTTTGACCCATTTCACATCCGATCTTCCCGATTTCTTCTCTAAATTATTATTGATGTTTGTTTAGGGTTTTAACAATTCTTTTGGACCATTTCTTGGTATTCTCAATTCATCATCAACTCAACCTAAGGTAAGGATGGTTATCTCCATAAACAATATAGGCCATCAACTTATGAATTGTGTTCTTACTTAAAGAATAGAATCTCTTGATTACTTTTAATTATCATAAGACTGTCATACATGTGTTAGTACAATAGTATCGAAATTCTTATACTCTTGTCATGTTAAGTTATTATTCTTGATTACTTATGTCTATGATGATTCATTTCAATAGCATGATTTAACTTTTATTATGAAGATATATTGGATGCATGAGAAATGATAAACTTGAATATGTGATTGCCTACGTATAACTTGGGATTGGGGAGTGTCCTATTGACACTTCTGTCCTTGGCATCGGAGGGAATAGTATGGGATGTTCTCCAACGGTGCCTATCAACACTTTCCCGGGTTATTAAATGACATACATAGGATTGTCTAGTTGGGTGGCTAGGATTGTCCTTGTCATGTCAGACCCGAATCAGAAGGGCATTGAGACCGAATGACCCGTGGTAGTGTATGGTTTGATGGGCGCTCTATGCCGGTAACCAATCCAGTAGGGGACATAAACCATGCTACGGATACCCGAAAGGGGTCATTTATTGGTAGGGTTGCAAATAGTTAGACTTGGGCTCACGGGTGCTCAAGACCGGTAACCAATCCATGAGAGGACGTGAGAGCTTCCCGTTTACTATTTGTGGATGACCAATAGGGTTGATGAGTCCGTAATCTGGGATTACGCTGACTCTAGTGTGAAGGATACCGGAAAGGATCGCCGGGGGCGAGGAATGGACATATCTGGATCTGACTTGATACGACTGAGTAGATGACTTGCATTAGGCTAGGCTTTACTGTGACATGCACCAATACTTATACCAAATGGCGATGTGAGAGAGCGGTGACCGATTCCCCTACCATGGTTTTTGAGATGACTTTACCTAACTTCCTGGCAGACCCAAGATATCTTGTATGATTGAGGGGGAGTGACTCACAACCCAAAGAAGTATGGTGCTATGACTTAAAGCATGTCTACCATAGAGACTAGCATTCATAGAGTTAGAATCATATTTGCATCATATGTTTCATATCATATTGCATTATGTTATGTTTTGTATATGTATGATTTTAATTATGGAATAACTACCTTGCTGAGTTCTTCGAACTCATTCCTTTTGTACAAATGTTTTTAGATTATCCTACAGGTACCGAAGATTATGATGGCACCCCCTTCGAGACGGACTTTGATCCTGCATACTACCCTCCGGGTGGTATCTTCGATGAAGATCAGAGTGTTGGTGCTGAGGAGGATTACTATTCGCACTAGGGTTAGCCCCACGATAGTGCGGGAGCGGCAGAGCTGGGCTTTCTTCATCCACACCATTGAGGAGACCATCATTAGCATAGAAGAAACCCTAGCCTAGTGCCCCATTTCCCTGGTCTATTTATGGAACCATTGGACATGTAATTAACTTGTTTTGGATTATCTTTTGATATTTGGAATTGTAATTAACTTAATCATACCTCATTTCCGCTGCTTTGAGAGGGTGATTATCATACATTCTCTCACCTTTATGATCACATTTATACCTTGATATTATCTGGCTTTTCCGCACTCGATTTATGGAATCTTATCTTATTCATGAGATTTAGTATTAGTTGCTTTTACCTTGATTATTATTGTTTATGATTATGTTATCGTGTATGTGGGAGGCATGGTGTCACATCCTCCCAGCCGGTACCCTATCTGGCATACCCGAGAGTGTGATCCACAGCCCGAAGATCAGGTATCGAGTAATCAACCTCCCACATAAACAATAACATAATCATGAACAATAATAATAAAAGTGCGGAAGATAAACCATAGATCCAAACAAGGAAAGAATGAATCATATATAAATCAGAGTACTAGACATAATCAGAGTGTCTAAATCTGATAAGTAAAGTGAGGTGAAATCCCACTCTACAACCAACGGAAAAGTAGTTCTAAAAGAGAATAAACAAGATAGAATCTAATCCCAATAGCAGGTATAATAGGTAACTAAATTGTTCTCAACTTTATAGACAACATCCCTATAAGTATAAATCTCATAAACGGCACAAGGGCGCTTCCACTCTATGGTCGGACTAAGCATCGTACGGAGCATAACCACTATTGGGTTCTTCAGTGTAATTGTTGTAACTGCAATCAACTTCCTGGAGATATGCCTCTTCTCCTTGCGCTTCTTCATACGGGCCGTCATGATATTCAGAACCTGTAGAATAGTCTAACAAACATTGTACAATAAAGGAATGAGTTTCAAAGAAACTCAGTAAGGCAGTTAAATCCATAATAACATAAATGGCAGGATTACAAAACAAACATAGATGCAATATGGTATGAGACAAACTATGAATGTATGAATCTAACTCTATATATGCTGGTCTCTATTGGCAGACATGCTTTAAGTCATAGCACCGTACTTCTTTAGGAAAGTCTCAATCACTCATCATCAGTTGGTAATGGGTCCGGCATCCCTCGGGATATTCCATGGTTGGGGGTATAGGTCACCACTCTCTCACATAACCATTGGTCTAAGTATCGGCGCATGTCAGGGTAAAGCCTAGCCAAATGCAAGTCTTCTACTCAGTTACATCAAGTCAGATCCAGATACGTCCATTCCTCACCCCTGGCGATCCTTTCCGGTATCCTTCACACTAGAGTCCTCATAGTCCCTAACTACGGACTCATCAACCCTACTAGTTATCCACATATGGTAAACGGGAAGCTCTCACGTCCTCTCACGGGTTGGTTACCGGTCTTGAGCGCCGGTGAGCCCAAGTCTATCCATATGCAACCCTCCAATAAATGGCCCCCACAATGTGATTCCTGTCCTCTCATGGGTTGGTTACCGGTCTTGAGCGCCCATGAATCCCCATTGCTACCACGGGTCGTTCGGTCTCAATACCCCTCCGATTAGGGTCTGACATAACGGGACATCCTAGCCAAACACTACTAGACAGTCCTAAATATGTCATCCAACAGTTTAGGAAGGTGTCTAGAGGGCATCTCCGGAAACATCCCATAATATTCCCGTAGTTGTCCAAGGACAGAAGTGTCAAAAGGACACCTCTCCTTTCCAAACCATACTTAAACATACACAAGCATCAATTCATAACATCACATATATGGTAACTTCATATATGGAAAGAAATCAATAATTACAATCACTTTGTATATAACTGGTAAGTAAATCATACATGAGTCAATTCAATATAAATAAGTAATGCTACTGATATCAAGACAGTACCACAGTAGTATAACATTATAAGAATCTAATTAAAGAAATAACTTAACAAGATTCAAATATAGAAACTAGGATATGCAATTTATGTTGTTAAAGAAGTAACCATCCTTACCTTTTATAACTCGCAAAGGAATCCTAAGAAATCAAGTAAGATCTTGACAAACTTGAGAAGAAGGTCCTAAACAAGTGTATACAACATATTAGGAAAGATCCCTAACAGAAAAGATACCAAAACATCCAAAACAGACCAATTCTGGAGTTGTTGTACTCATTGGTCGAGTGGATCGGTCGACTGGTCCAGTCGACCAATCAGTCGACCAATGCAGACAGTAGCCTATAAAATCAGAGTTTTGAGATATAAAATCCGAATTTGGTGGTTCAAAAGGGTACTAATCAAGGGGTAAACTACATTAGTAGTATCCTAACATATAGGGGATCTCAAAACACTAATCAAATCAAGTCATCAAGATACAAATTAGGAAACAAAAAGTTACCATAATTAGATCAATCATGGTTCTTGAAGAATTCAAGATAGAAATCAAAGGCAAGAACAATAGGAGAATGAATCATTGATTCAGGTAAAGGTATCATGAAAAGCATACTTAGATCATCAAGAAAATAGACCTAAGAGCATAAATCTAAATAAGGAAACAAAACCTACCATATATGTAATTATCATGATTCATGAAGAAAACATGGTATGGTAGAAGAGAAACAACTAGAGATTGATAAATCATGGATCATGAAAAGAAAACACAGCAATTGACTACTAACATGATCAATATAGTAGATCTAAGGAGATCAGAATTCAAATCAAAAGATAAACAAAGACTAGATCATGGTTTGATCATGATTCCTTCAAAAGCTTGCAATGATCATGGTTAAGATCATTGCTTTAGCCATAAATCCTTAGGAAAATCATGAGAGACAAGTCCAGAGATGTTTGCAACAGAGAATGCAGCATCTCCTCTACTGTCTCAACTCAAAAAGGAAAGAAAAACAGAGGTGGAGGAGAAGAAGAGAGTGTAGACATACCTTTGATGCAAAAAGGAAGAGTTTTGACAAAGATCCGTCAAGAAAAACACCAAGGATGCAAGGGAGATGACTTGCAGAGGTCTTTGGTTCGTTCCAAAGAGTTTGGAGGCAGAAAATACGAAGTAGACTCGAGATTGGACTTAAATAGAGCAAGCAAGACCTAATTGCCAAAGACAACACCCATTGGTCGAGTGGATTGGTCGACTGGTCCAGTCGACCAATCAGTCGACCAATGTAGACAGCAATTTCAAAACAGGGAATTGAAGACCCAGATCAAATCCAATCCTAAAGGGGTTTTGCACACATATCAAGTGACTTACCTAATAGGTAGAAATGCCTTCAAACCATGATAGAGAGCACTCCAAGTCCATCAACTAATCCGATCTTCATCAAGATTCAGTTTCCATAAATAGAACTTCATCATCAACTCTCATGGATTCAAAGCCAGACACCAAGTCCTCCACTGGGATGGCCCAAAGCTGACTTCTTACTTTACTTCGGGTCACTGGACCTACAAATAGCAAGGTTTCCGGGTCAAGGTTAGGGCTGGGTTTTACACATGGTCCCTCGATTCATGATCCTTGGACTGTGGATCACATTCCCGGGTATGCCAGATGGCGTACCGGCTGGGTGGATGTGACACAATTTGACAATGAAAGATTCAAAGAATTCTGTGTAGATTATCACATTGAATGCAAGTACTCATCTGTGGCATATCCTCAAAGTAACGGTCAAATCGAGGTAACCAACAGAACACTTCTACAAGGAATAAAGAGGAGACTGGATGAGGCAAATAGCCTATGGATCGATGAATTACCTCATGTACTGTGGGCATATAGGACTACAGTCAGAACACCAATGGGAGAAACGCCTTTTAGACTAGCATATGGGTCTGAGGCATTGGCTCCAATGGAGGTTATGGTGGGATCGGACAGATCATAAAGATTTGATCCAATGACTAATGAAGAAGGGTTGAGGGCAAATCTTGAATTTTTAGATGAAGTCAGAGAGAGAGCTTTATATCGTAACATAAAATACCAAAGAAGAACAGCGGTGTACTACAATGCTCGGGTCAGACCTAAATCTTTTAGAGTGGGAGATTTGGTCTTGAGAAAGAAATCAGCATCTGATCCAAGGAACTATGGAAAGCTTTCAGCAAACTAGGAAGGACCATATGTGGTAACAAAAATTGTGAGTAGAAATACATATTGGCTAAAGGATGCTTATGGGAGCTGTTTGAAATGACTGTGGAATGTAATTCATCTCAAGAAGTATTATCAATAGAAAGGAAACTGGATTTTCTGGTATTCTTGAAGAAATCATCTTATTAATCTTTGTCATCAAAAGATTCTTCTTCATTTAGTTCTAAAGATATTTTTGACGAACCAGTCTCCTGATCATGCCTTTCAACGCTGATCCAGGATCATTCCTTCCGAGGGTGATCCCGACTTTCCGAAGTCAGACTCAAATAGCTAGCCTTTCGAGGTCTGATTATACTAGCTGATCACGGATCATGCCTTCCGAGGATGGTCCCGACTTTTTGTAAGTCAGGCTCAAGTAGCCAGCCTTCCGAGGCCTGGTCAGGCTTTCCGAAGCTGATCACGGATCATTCCTTCTGAGGGTGGTCTCGACTTTTCGTAAGTCAGGCTCAAGTAGCTAGCCTTCCGAGGCCTTGTCATGCTTTCCGAAGCTGATCATGGATCATTCCTTCCGAGGGTGGTTCCGACTTTACGTAAGTCAGGCTCAGGTAGCTAGGTCATGCTAGCTTAATCATGGATCATTCCTTCCGAGGATGGTCCCGACTTTCCGAAGTCAGGCTCAAGTAGCTATCTTTCTAAGGCAGCCTTTTGATCGAAAACAAAGGAGTTAATCAATAAAATTACTCACAAAGAAGATTATGTGGAAGATTTTTATCAAAAGCTTAAAGACTTTCTACAAACCATTATCTAAGAAAAGTTCTTGAGGTCCTCATCTTGGGACCAGGTGTTTTACTGGCAACAGTCTTCATGATTTGAACATCAAGGTTTTCTCTGACGGAATCTTCTGGCGTCTGGTCAACTTTCTTTTGACCAGGGGAAGTTTCCTTCTCAGTAGACTTTCTTTTTGAGGACGGAGAGCAGTGTGCTTTCTTTTTTTGGAGGGCTTGACAACCTTCGAATCAGATTTTTCTTCTTCCAAGACAACTCTTCGAAGTTCAGCGACACTAGGAATTGGATGAGCAACAATTTTTGTTATTGCATAAAATGAAGACAAGATTTAAAGGAAAAGTAGTGGTAAAGAGAGGAAAGGTATATCATTATTATTATGCTTACCAGGGAAGAGGACCGTGTTTGATTAGGCCTGCATCTATTTTTAAGTCGGCCGCGTCAATTGGAGTTCCAGTAGGAATCAAACCCCAAGTTTCCCGGTCATATTCATTGAGTTCTGGAGGCACTTTCAAAGGGACAGGGAGTTCAAAAAGTGTAAACACCATCGGGAGCAAAAATTTGGATTTGGAATGGTGCAGAAAAAATACTTTTCTCGCCACTGTTTGTTATCATGGGGAATAGAAGAGTCAATGAAAATCTGGGATTCTTTACCCAGTTCGTTTGAAATGCAGGTTCTTCTGGCAAAGTCAAGGTATCCGCGTTCGTGGGATACTTTCAGAGTGTAATAGTTCCTGAAAAGATCGACAGAGGGGGTGTGTTTCATTCTGAGAATGAAGGCAAAAAAGCAGTAAATCAATCTCCAACTGCTTGGAGTGAGTTGAGAGGGACAGACACGATAGTAATCCAACAAAGACTGAACTATTGGGATCAAAGGAATTTTGAAACCTGAATCGAGATGGTCAAGATAAATGGTGATGACTCCTGGATCAACTGTATAAGGACGGTCAGAAGGTTCGGGATCCCATATTTTGGCGTGAGAAGGGAAATGGTAACTTTCCAAATAAGAAGTCAGGTGAGAGTTCTTTATCTTGGTGGGATACCACTCAGGGCCTGCATATTTTGGGTCCATCTTCTCCTTGGACATGTCTACAGGAGTATAAACAACGATGGCTTCGTTGTGAGCTTACGGAGTGGGTTTCTAGTCTGAGGGATTCTGATGAGAAGAGGAGGCACCAGACATATCTTTCAGTCGTTCGATGCTTAAAGGAATAATGGACTGAGTGGAGGTACTAGGTGCTGAAGGGTTGGAAGCAGGATCCATGGTGGAAGCAGGAAAGGAAGAAGAAGAAAACTCGAAGGATAAAATTTGAAGAAAAGTGATAGGAAAAAAAAATGGCGGATAAGTGTATTTGATATTCTCGAAAGAGGAGGACAGAGTACTGAGGAGAGTAGGTGACAGTTGACAGATATATATATAAAGAATGAAGAGGGGCAAAAGGAGATTTCTTGAAAAATGGGGGGAATTACACGATGTTCCAAGATCAATGGTCATTACTTTTCATAACCGACGCGTGGATTCAATCGATGAATTTAGGGAAATTGCGGTTGAGAATACGAGGATGATGTATGAAAAGTAAGGGAGAACATGAAGACTATTCTTGGGGAAGAGACAAAATTCATGATCAAGCGGCAATAACGTTAAGGAAGATGAAAAGTTATATTTAAGAATTTGTGAAAAGTCTGACAAAAAAGAGATTTCAGCCGATTTACAGGATGATTTGGGGGTTGAGTACAGAGATGTAAGATTCATGCAAGATGGTTCTACAATTATAGAAGTTATGATTTTATATGTGGGAGAGCCATAAATCAACTTTAAAGTTAATGATGATATGATGGCTTGGCGTCATAGTTCTTTGGAAATCAAAAAGTACCTTGGGAAAAGACGTAAGAGCTGAACGGGGTATGATGGACGATTTTGATGGACAGGTTCAAACCTGCTGATCAGAGTCTCATGTAGGTTCAACCTGATCAGCAGGCTTGGGGGCTTGTGTTGTGGCTAAAATATCCACTTCCGGTTTGTACCGGTCTAATCAGGCTTAATCGGATATGATTGATAAGATGAAAGAACTTATGGGTTCACTCGAGATGATCAACACCATTCAAAAAGGAGCGATGATCCGACGGTCATGATTGAAAGTATTACTAGCGGGAAAATCCATTTAAAAGGGGAAGGATAATTTGAAGGAAGGTAAGTCTCTCAAATCATGAACACTGGATTCTTTCCTAGTTTTACTCCATGGAAACACCTCAGGAGCTCCTTCGAGCTTTGAAGAACTATCTTCAGAAATCTAACTAGATCATCAGAGACGCGACACCAATCAAGACGATCGGCTCCGTTTCTAACTAGTTATTTCATTTTTCCAGTGAACGAGAGATTAACAAAAGGATAAAAACCAACCAGATCGATCCAGATCTGACGAGTTCGGTGCGAAGGTGACGGTTCAAGGCGATCGGCAAAATTAGCACCAACAATAAGTTTTCAGAAAAGAGGTGGCTCCCATCTCTTTCTCTCTCTCCCTCTCTCCTAGAAACGCAGGAAAGGAGTTCCCTGCTTTAGATCACTCTTACATCCTATTGGTGCTAATTTTGCCAATAGCTTTAAACCGCAATCTTCGCACCAAGTTCTTCAGATCTGGATCGATCTGATTGGGAGCTGATCGTCTTGATTGGCGTCGTGTCTTCGACGGTTTAGTTAGGTATGTGAAAACAGTTCTTCAGAGTTCGAAGGAGCTTCTGAGATGTTCTAATGGAGTAAAATCAAGAATGAATCCAGTGTTTTAATTGATCTGAGAGACTTACCCTCGACGAGTCCTTTGCTTCCTTTTTATATAGATTTTCCCACCTATAGTGTTTTTAACCATGACCGCCAGATCGTAACTTCTGATTGGACGGCGATGATAAACCTTTCTTTGTAATCTTGGGCGGACCCATAGATTATTTTGTTTAAGCAATTGAACCCATTTACACTGTCATTGGACCGGAGCAAACCATCTTGAACCGGGACTGGGATATTTTAGTCACAACACAAGCCCCCAAGCCTGCTGATCAGGTCAAACTCATTCGAGACTCTAGTCAGGAGGTTTGAATCTTTCTTCCAAGGAACTCCAAAATACCATATTTAACTCTGATCAAAAGATTATATATGCTGAATTTGAATCATTCAATCATAATAAAGATTTCCTTCATATTTCTCCTTTGTGATTGCCGACTCTTGATGTTCCTCATCAACCTTTGCATCGCCTTCTCTACGCAACTAATCTTCACTGGATCAACACTTTATAACTTTTCCCAAGAAATTTATGATTTTCAAAAACTGTAATATCAGGTTGTCAAATCATCATTAACTCGAACGTTGATCTATGGTTCATCTTCTTTGTAGAATAACAATTTTCTCGACAACCAAACCATCCTCCATAATCATTACGTTTCTGTGCTCAACCCCCAAATCATCTTGCAGACCAACTGAAATCTTTATCTTGTCCGACTTTTTTATACATTCTTAAATATAACTTTTCATCTTCCTTAACGTTATCCCCTCTCATGCCATTTGATCATAAATTTTGTCTCTTCCCAACGTACGGTTACCATGTCCTTCCCCACTCCTCTTATATCATCCTTGTGTTCCCAACCGCAATACCTTTAAATCCACCGATTGACTCCACGCGTCGGTTACGAAAAGTGATGACCATTGATCTTGAAACATCGTATATTTCCCTCCACTTTTCAAGAAACCTCTTTCGCCTCTCTTCATTCTTTATATTTATTCATCAGCTGTTATCTGTTCTCATCCGTACTCTGTCCGCTTTCTTTGAAAATATCAAATATATCTATCCACCATTTTCTATTACTCTTCTTCAAGTTTCCTCTTAAGTTGCATTCTACAAATCTTTCTCCTCTTTCCTTTCTGTTTCAACTATGGACCCTACAACTATTCCTTCAGTGCCCAGTACTTCTATGCATCACTGTACTTCCAAGTGCTAAACGACCGGAAAAAACCTTGCATACCTTTTCTTCAGATCAGATTTCTTCAGATTTGAAACCCTCTCCTTATGCCCACAACGAAGTTATTGTTCCTTATACGCCTGTGGACATGTCCAAGGAAAAGAAAGACCCAAAATATGCTGGTCCAGAGTGGTACCCGACCAAGGTAAAGAAATCTCATCTATCTTCTTACTTAGAAGATTATCACTTTCCCTCCGATGCCAAAATATGGGTTCGTGGACCTTCTGATCATCCATATACTGTTGATCCCGGAGTTATCAATGTCTATCTCGACCACCTTGAATCTGGTTTTAGAATCCCTCTAATCCCAATAGTCTAGTCTTTGTTGGATTACTACCATGTTTGTCCTTCTTAGCTTACTCCAAATAGTTGGAGGTTAGTATACTGCTTTTTTGCCTTTATTCTTAGAATGAAGCGTCTCCCTTCTGTTGAACTTTTTAGAAACTACTATACTTTGAAAGTATCCCGCGAACATGGATACATTCACTTTGCAAGAAGAACATGCATTGCAAATGAATTGGGTAGAGAGTCTCGAATTTTCATTGATTCCTCCATCCCTCATGATAACAAGCACTGGTGAGAGAAATATTTTTTCTGTGCCATTCCCAATCCAAATTTCTATTCCTGTTGGTGCCTACACTCCTTGAATTCTCTTCTTCCTCTGAACAAGCGTCCTGAACTCAATGAGTATGATCAAGAGACTTGGGGTTTGATTTCTACTGGAATTCCGATTGATGCGGTTGACCTGAAAACTGACGTAGGCCTAGCCAACCACGGTCTTTTTTCTAGGTAAAGAACAATGATAATGATATACTTTTTCTTCTCTTCCCCCCCCTTTTTTTGACCTTGTCTTCACTCTATATATATACATATATAGGAACTATTGTTCATCAAGTTCCCAGCGTCGCCGAACTTCGAAAGGCTGTTTCAGAAGAAGAGAAATCTGATCCCAAACTTGCAAAATCTGTTAAGAAGAGAAAGCATATTGCTCTCCGGCCTTCCAGTGACCGTAGTCACAAAAAACCCTCCAAGAAAATGTCTGTTGAGAAGAAATCTTCGCCTGCTCAGGGAAAAGTAGACCAGGCACCAGAAGATACTGCCAGAGAAAAAACTGTTGAAGAAAATCCTGATGTGTAGCTCGTTAAAATAGTTGCCAGTGACAATCCTGCTGTCAAGACAAGAACTTACAAGACCTCCAATACTTTGAGATGTAGACTCCGGTCTACAGGTCCTGCTTCTGGTTAGGGACTGTCTGGTTCCAGAAAAAGAAAAAAGAAAGACTCTGGTTCTGCTCCTACTGAAGTTCCTATTGAAAAAAGTTATCTTCAGGAAGAAGCCCCCACTACTACTGATAATATTTTTGAAGAAACTACAGAACCTATACTTCCCCCCTGCATCAGCTAAATTACCCCATGATGCCTCTATTCTCCCAGAAAAGATGGTTGAGAATGAAGGTCAAGGTAAGGAAATTCCTGATTATTCTTTTGACCATTTGAAGAAAATTGCTGAAGATATCCTCACTCATGCTGCAGGTGAAATTATTGAACAGATTGCTGATCAGTTGTTTGATGAGAATGTTGCTATGCCTGATCCTCTTTTGGAAACTGTTGTTGGAGAGAATATTTCTGAAAATATTCCTCACAATGAAAATACTGTTGTGAATGATGCTCCTGCTTTTGTTTTCCCTTTGCCAAATCTTGCTGTGAATAATGCCATTCCAGACATTAACATAGCTCCTGCTCTTGAAGAAAATGTCCAAAACATCCCACTACATGAAGAAGCTTTTGATGCTGTTCCCCTTGAGGTTAATGTTGTTCCCCAAGAAGTTAATGTGCTAGCTGATCCTCCAATTGGCCCTGGGGACCAGGAAAACATTGTAGTCGTAAATTTTGATATGCAAGTTGACTCGAATGATGCGGCTGTGAATGTGGATCCTCATGACATAATTGAGGCCTCCAATCTCCACCCAATTCCTGATCAGCTAGATGATGCCCAGAGTGTTGCTGATTTAGGGAATCACTTTAACCCTGAGTGGATCTTGTAGGAGAACCATACAGCTAGCCATAACTTGGAAGTTGCCCGCGAATGGGGAACAAAGGGTAGAATCCCACGTGATAAAAGGGAAATAGCCCGTACATCTGAGCGTGATCTTTACTCACATGGATGGGGGTAAGGAACAAATTTCTATCTCTCTTATTAAAACTGACTTATTATTGATTTCATTTACTTATTCCGTTTGGTTTTTATTGCTTGACTTAATGATGTTTTGGAGCTGCTTTTAATGCTTTTTCTGAAGTGCTGGAAAGAGAAAAAGTTCTATCCCAGGAAAATGACAGCTTGATTAAAAGGAATTTTGAACTGATCAATAAGGTACAGGAACTCAGAAACAATTTGAAATCCTCAGAGAGAAAATTGACACCTACTGAATTCAGAGAGATAGATTTGATCAATGATATAGATGATTTACAAAATGATTTCCAACTCTGCTCTGATCTATGCACTGACTTGCAGGAAGAGGTTTCTCTGTTAAGGAGTTCTGTTTTGAAACACAAAGATGAGATTCTCCAGCTTGAAATGTTTAAGAATGATGCTCTGGAAAGGGCTAGACTTGCTACTATTAAGAGAGAAGATCTCAAAGAAAAATTAGCCAGAGCCTTTGCTTGGTCAAAAGGTGTTGAGAAAGAGAAAAATGAACTCTTAGAGAAGCTTGAAAGAACTAAGAAATTAAATGCAAACTTGGAGTTGGCACATGAGTATCATCATAAAGCCTTTAACTCAGTTTTGCAGGAAAAATCTAATTTGGAATATCAGAATGATAATTTGGGATTGAGAATTTGTGAGGTTTTTGCAGAAAGAGATAATCTCAAGGTTTCTTTAAGTTTTATTTCTAAGGAAAAAGAAAATCTAGATGTTCTTTTGGATGAGACTCTGAAGGATAAAACTTCTATGCTTGAAGACATGCAGTCAGAAAGAAAACAATTTGAGCTAGAAAAGAAAAGAATTCATGATGAACATCAAGTTGTTCTCAGCTCAGCTACCTCATCAATAGAGGAGGCAGGAAATAATTCAGCTTTCCTTGGATTTTGCAAGAACGTGGTAAAGGTTTGTTCTGACCAAATCTTTTCTGAAATTCTCAAAATTTGCCCCAATGTGGATTTCAAGCTACTGCCTCCAGAGTTTCTCCCGTCTAGAAAGTTTTTTGATCTCAGGAATTTAAAGCATCCAGATTCAAGTTGTTCTTCAGAAGATGATAATGATGAGACTGCCAGTTCTGACAACAATTATTCTTCCGATGATAAGTATGATGATGATGATTCACCTCCACAAGGTGATAAGAATGCTGCTACAGATAGCAGCCCACCTGTAAATCCAGATGTTTAAGAAAATATTTTCCTTTGTCTTTTTAACTTACCTTTTTGTTAACCATTTAATATAAGGGCTCTGACTTTGTTAATCTCTTTTATATCAATAGAACTTCCCTTTCTTTTCTTTTGCTCCTTGTGGCTTTGATAAAATAATATTTTGAAGAGAACCCTTGCAACGTTGACCATGAATCATAAAAAATGGCAGCAATCCTTGAGTTGTTGCACATCTGATCACATACTATACTTCTAACCATTTGTTGCACTTCTGATTTGCTACTACATCTTTGATCAGTTGTTGATGAAGTATTCTTAGGAAAAAGTTGCTGATAAAAGCCTTAATAGCTGATCAGAAGTTTCTATCCATAGAAAATAATTGAAGGAAGTCTTAACAACTTTCATTAGAATCTTCAATATAATCTGCTTTGTAAGAAATCCTGTTGATCAACTTCTCTGCACTTGATCGGAAGGCTACCTTGGAAGGCTGGCTACTTGAGCCTGACTTCGGAAAGTCGAGACCACCCTCAGAAGGAATGATCCGTGATCAGCTTCGGAAAGCATGACTAGGCCTCGGAAGGCTGGCTACTTGAGCCTGACTTACAAAAAGTCAGGACCACCCTCGGAAGGAATGATCCGTGATCAGCTTCGAAAAGCATGACCAGGCCTCGGAAGGCTGGCTACTTGAGCCTGACTTATGAAAAGTCGGGACCACCCTTGGAAGGAAATGATCTGTGATCATCTAGCATAATCAGGCCTCGGAAGGTTGCCTCGGAAGGCTGGCTTACTAGAGCCTGACTTCGGAAAGTCGGGATCACCCTCAGAAGGAATGATCCTAGATCAGCGTTAGAAAGCATGATCGGAAGACTGGTTCGACGAAAAAGACCTTTTGCGCAAATTGAAGAAGAATCTTTTGGTGACAATGGTTGATAGAAATAATTTCTTCAAGAATACCAGAAAATTCAGCTTCCTTTCTATTGATAATATTTCTTGAGGTGAATTACATTCCATGGTCGCCTCAAACAGCTTCCATAAACATCCTTGAGCCAATATGTACTTTTGCTCACAGTCTTTGTTACCACATATGGTCCTTCCCAGTTTGCAGAGAGCTTTCCATAGTTCCTCGGATCTGATGCTGATTTTTTCCTCAAGACCAAATCTCCAACTTTAAAAGATTTAGGTCTGACATGAGCATTATAGTATGCCGCTGTTCTCCTCTGGTACTCTATATTTCGACATAGAGCTCTCTCCCTAACTTCATCCAAAAACTCAAGATTTACCCTCAATCCTTCTTTGTTACCGGATTGAACCTCTCTGATCTATTTGACCCAACCATTACCTCCACTGGAGCCAATGCCTCGGACCCATATGCTAGCTTAAAGGGTGTCTCTCCCATTGGTGTTTTGACTGTAGTTCTATACACCCATAACACATGAGGTAACTCATCAACCCACAGGCTGTTTGCCTCATCCAGTCTCCTTTTAATTCCCTATAAGAGAGTTCTGTTAGTTATCTCGATCTGACCATTGCATTGAGGATATGCCACAGAAGAGTTTTTACATTCGATGTGGTAATCTGCACAGAATTCCTTGTGTTCATTGTCAAATTAAGTTCCGTGATCTATCAATAAGACTTTTAGCAGACCATATTTGAAGTTGACCTTATTTCTAAAAAACTTCTCAATTTGATTTGTTGTGGTTGTGGCTAAGGCTTCTGCCTCCACCCATTTTGTAAAATAATCAATTGCAGCTACCACAAATTTTCTTCCTCCAGACGCAACAGGAAATGGACCAAGTAAATCCATTCCCCACATTGCAAATGGAATGGGATTGAGAATTGATGTCAGCTGTTCTAGATTGGAGCATGAATTTGGCACTGATGGCATCTCCTTACATATTCAATTGCTTCAGCTTGCATTCATGGCCAATAGAATCCTTGCCTCAGAATTTTATAGGCTAAAGCTTTCCCACCTAGATGACTTCCGCAGATTCCTTTATGGACCTTTGCCAAAGCATATTGTGCATTAGATGGTCCCAAACACTTCAAAAGTGGCTCAGAAATTGTTCTTTTATATAACAGTTCATTCTTTAGAATAAACTTTGCAGCTCTTCTTTTCAAAGTTCGGCCTTTTCTCTTGTCTTCTGGGAGAATACCCTCCTTAAGATATTATACAATAGGATCCATCCAAGACACCTTTGTATCAATTTCCATTATCTCTGGCTCTAAATATGTTGGAATATCCACCTCCTCAATATACACAGCCTGCTGTAGTAAAGAAGCAAATTTTGCGGATGCTAACTTCATAAGTGAATCTGCCATTGTGTTCTGATTTCTAGATATTCTCGTAATTGAGAATTGTGAAAACCATCTTTTACATTCCAACACCTTCTTAAGATAACTAATCATCCGATCATCTTTCGCCTCATAAACTCCCGTGACTTGACCTGACCACCAGCTCGAATCACTTTTCACTTCAATGTTTTGCACACATAAGGATTTGGCCAGTCGTAATCTTGCAGTGAGAGCTTCATATTCTGCCTCATTATTTAAAGCGTGGAAGTTAAATTGAAGAGCGTTCTGAATTACAAATCCGAACAGACTTTGTAAAATCATGCTGCTCCTGATCCCTGAGAATGACTTGATCCGTCCACATGAAGAATCCATTCAGCAGATATTTCACCTGAATTTTTCTGCTCCTCCGGTGATGAAATACTTTCGCAATAAAATCAGCTAAGACCTGTTCCTTTATCGCAGTTTTGGGCTTATAATCTATATCATGTTCTATCAATTCTACTACCCATGATACCATTCTCCCAGCAAGATCAGGCTTATGTAATATTTTCTTTAAAGGCCAGTTAGTAAGAACAATAATTGGATGAGCCTAAAAATAGGGCCTAAGCTTTCTAGCTGCTATTATCAAAGCTAAGGCCTGTTTTTCAAATTCCGGATATCTAAACTCTGCATCTAACAATGTATGACTTACAAAGTAGATAGGATTTTGAACAGTACCTTCTTCCCGGATTAATACTGCACTCACCGCCGCTTTCGAAGAAGATAAATATGTCTGCAAGACCTCTCCTGGCTTCAGTCGAGATAGAACTGGTGGACTAGTCAGCCTCCTTTTTAATTCTTCAAATGAACTTTGACAATCCTCTTACCATCTAAATTTTTTAAGTGCATTTAAATTTTTCAACGCTTTGAAGAATGGTGCACATTTATCCCCTGATTTGGATATGAATCTGCTCAATGCCGCAACTCTTCCTGCTAAACTCTGGATTTCTTTCATATTGCTGGGTGCTGACATATCCAGAATGGCCTTGATTTTCTAGATTTGCCTCAATACCCCTCTGTGTTACCCTAAAACCAAGGAATTTACCAGATGAAAATCCAAAAGCACACTTTTCAGGGTTAAGTCTCATTCCATTCCTTTTGAGTACAAAGCATTCCCTTAGATCAGTGAGATGATCAGATCTGAATTGGCTTTTTACGAGAAGATCGTCAACATTAACCTCCATATTTCTTCCGATCTGATCAACAAACAATTTATTCATTGCCCTATGATATGTTGCCCTAGCATTTTTTAATCTAAAAGGCATAACCTTGTAACAATAGCTTTCTCGATTCGTCATAAATGCCGTGTGAGGTTGGTCCTCCTTTTTCATAAGAATTTGATTATAGCCAGAATAAGCATCCATAAAATTTTAACATTTCTTGACCTGATGTGGCATCAATCAACTGATCAATTCGTGGCAGAGGATAACAATCTTTAGGACAAGCCTTGTTCAAATCAGTATAGTTCACACACATTCTCCACTTGCCATTATGCTTCTTCACCATTATGACATTTGCCAGCCATTTGGGACATTCAATCTGCTCAATAAATTTAGACTTTCTGAGCTTTTCCACTTTGATTTTGATCGCATCATGTTTTTCTGATGAGAAATTCCTCCGTCTTTGTTTTACTGGTTTCGCAGGATTGTCTATCCAGAGACAGTGTTCTGCTACCTCCCTGCTCAAACTTGGCATGTCTTGTGCTGACCAAGCAAAGACATCTGCGTTTAGTCGAATAAATTCTTTCAACAGGTCCTTGTCGTAATTGGTTTGATCAGCCCCAATCATGGTTCCCCTGTCTGGATTTTTGAGATCAAAAGAAACTTTTTCTAGCTTCTCCACTGGTTCTCCTCTCTGAATTTTTTCTTCATCCCTATTATCTATAACCTCAACAGTAAGGGCAAGAGCTTTACCTTGCAATTTAGAATCTTTCAAGAAAATTGTATAGCTTTGTCTCAAGGTTCTCTAATCAAACTTGCATTCTCCAATACCTCCTTCAGTTGGGAATTTTACTTTTAAATGCCTCGTTGAAACCACAGCTCCAATAGCATTCAGAGTTGGCCTTCCCAGAATTATATTGTAAGCTGATAGATTCTTTATCAACAAAAATTTAGTAACCGTAGTTACTATTTGTGGATGTGTTCCCAATGTAATTGTTTACTCCACAGTTCCCTCTACCGATGTAGATTCTCCAGAAAATCTAAATAGTCTTGTTCCGCAAGGTTTTATCTTGACCGTATCCATCTTCAACTGTTGAAAGGCTTCGTAAGACATAATGTCTACAGAAGACCACGTATCAATTAAAACCCTGTGAATATCCCTATTTGCCACCTCAACGACTACAACAATGGCATCATCATGTGGCTCTTGAATTCCATCCATCTCCTGCTCTATGAAGACTATTTCCTTCATCTTCTTGATTCTTTTAGGATTAACATGAAATTCGACAACCATTGAAATACCGGCATGAGCCTTAGACTTTGAAATTGAGTTCAAATCTAAACTCCCCAAAATGGTCATGACAGGAGACTGCTTCTGAGGAACCCGTTGGTTTTCCTGATGTTTAGCTTTTTCATCTAGAGAACTAGATTGAAAATCTCTCTTCACCTGGTGCTCCCTTGCTGGTGTCTGGTTATCCCATCTTCTCGGCTGATGAGCAACATTCCTCCGGTGACCTCCATTTCTCCTTTGAACATAATGATCCAGCCTCCCTTGACTGATCAATCGTTCAATTTCATTTTTCAAGATTCTACAATCATCAGTATCATGACCATGATCTCTATGATACCTGTAAAATCTGTTTGGATTCCGCTCATCTGCCTTTGCTATCATTGGAGCTAGCCACTTTACAAATCCTTGATGTTAAATCCGCATCAGAATTTCCGATCTTCTAGTATTAAGAGGAGTATAATTTTCTAGGAATGGTCTCGGAATATCCCTTCTAATTTGATGATCAAGGCCATTCCTCGGATAATTTCTGTTGTTTCTTTGATCTCTCTGA
Organism: Hakea prostrata; assembly: GCF_041222555.1. Lineage (NCBI taxonomy): Eukaryota > Viridiplantae > Streptophyta > Magnoliopsida > Proteales > Proteaceae > Hakea > Hakea prostrata. Next base: position 39,649,285 of record NC_142608.1, read on the forward strand.
TCATACCTCATGACTCCATCTTCCTTCTTCTTGCTTCCATCACCATCAGTGTCACATCCATCCAGTCGGTACCCTACCTGGCATACCCGAGTGTGTGATCCACAGCCCCGAAGACCAAGTATCGAGTAATCAATCTCCCACATAGACAATAACATAATCATGAACAATAATAATCAATGTGCAAAAGATGAACAAAAGATCCAAATAAGGAAAGAATAAATCATATATAATCAGAGTACAAAAGACAATCAGAATGTCAAATCAATAAAGTAAAGTGAGGCAGAATCCCACTCTACAACCAATGGAAAAGTAGTACTAAAAGAAAAGGAAAAGAATGAAAACTAATCCCAATAGCAGGTACAATAGGTAACTAAATTGTTCTCAATCTTATAGACAACATCTCTATAAGTATAAATCTCAAAAAATGACGCAAGGGCGCTTCCACTCTATGGTTGGACTAAGCATCGTACGCAGCATAACCACCCGCGGAATCTTCAGTGTAGTTGTCGTAACCGCAATCACCTTCCTGGAGATATGCCTCTTCTCCTTGCACTTCTTCATACGAGCACTCATGATACTCAGAACCTGTAGAGTAGTCTAACAAAACATTGTACAAAAGGAATGAGTTTCAAAGAAACTCAGTAAGGCAGTTAATCCATAACAACATAAATAGCAGGATTTCAAAACAAAGTAAAATGCTATATAATATTAAACACATGATGCAATATGATTCTAACTCTATGTATGCTAGTCTCTATTGGCAGACATGCTTTAAGTCATAGCACCGTACTTCTTTAGGAAGGTCTCATCACACAACTCCTTTTGGTAGTGGGTCCGGCATCCCTTGGGACATTCCATGGCTGGGGGTATAGGTCACCACTCTCTCACATCACCATTGGTCTAAGTACTAGGCGCATGTCAGGGTCAAAGCCTAGCCAAATGCAAGTCTCCTACTTAGTTACATCAAGTCAGATTCAAATACGTCCATTCCTCGCCCCTGGCGATCCTTTCCGGTATCCTTCACACTAGAGTCCTCATAGTCCCTGACTACGGACTCATCAACCCTATAGGTCATCCACATATGGTAAACGGGAAGCTCTCACGTCCCCTCATGGGTTGGTTACCGGTCTTGAGCGCCTGTGAGCCCAAGTCTATCCATATGCAACTCTACCGATAAATGGCCTCTTTCGAGTATCCACAATGTGATTCTTGTCCTCTCACAGATTGGTTACCGGTCTTGAGTGCCCACGAATCCCCATTGCTACCACGGGTCGTTCGGTCTCAATACCCCTCCGATTAGGGTCTGACATAACAGGACATCCTAGCCAAACACTACTAGACAGTCCTAAATATGTCATCCAACAGTTTAGGAAGGTGTCCAACGGGCATCTCCGGAAACATCCCATAATATTCCCGTAGTAGTCCAAGGACAGAAGTGTCAAAAGGGCACCTCTCCTTTCAAAACCATACTTAGGCATACACAAGCATCAATCCATAACATCACATATATGGTGACTTCATATATGGAAAGAAATCAATAATAACATCCAACTTGTATACATTTGATAAGTAAATCATACATGAGTCAATTTAATATAAACAAGTAATGCTACTGATATCAAGATAGTACAACAGTAGTATAACATTGTAAGAATCTAATTAAAGAAATAAACTAACAAGATTCAAATATAGAAACTAAGATATACAATTTATGTAGTTAAGGAAGTAACCATCCTTACCTTTTATAACTTGCAAGGAATCTTAGAAAATAAAGATCTTGACAAAACTTGAGAAGAAGGTCCTAAACAAGTGTATACAACATATTAGGAAAGATACCTAGAAGGAAAGATATCAAAACATCCAAAACAGACCAAATATGGAGTTGTTGTACTCATTGGTCGATTGGATTGGTCTACTATCTCAGTCGACCAATGAGTTGACCAACCGAGACAGTGGCCTTCAAAAATCAGAATTTTGAGAATAAAGAACCGAATTTGGTGGTTCAAAAGGGTACTAAACAAGGGGTAAACTACAATGGCAGCATCCTAGTATATAGAGGACTTCAAAACACTAATCGAATCAAGTTTTCAAGTTACAAATTAGGAAACAAAAGTTACCATAATTAGATCAATCATGGTTCTTGAAGAATTCATAGTAAAAATCATGGACAAGAACAATAGGATGATGGATCATTGATTGTGATAAAGAAATCATGAAAAGCATGCATAGATCTTCAAGAAAATAGATCTAAGACTGAAGAACATGAATCTAAATAAGGAAACAAAACTTACCATAGATGTATCAGTCATGATTCTTGAAGAAAGCATGGTATGATAAAGGAGAAAGAACTAGAGATTGATAGGTTATAGATCTCGTAAAGAAAACACAGCGATTGACTACTAATATGATCAATAAAATAGATCTAAGAATATCAGAATTTAAATCAAAGATGAACGAAGACAAGATCATTATTTAGATCATGATTCCTTCCAAAGCTTGCAATGATCATGATTAAGATCATTGCTTTAGCCATTAATCCTTAGGAAATCATGAGGGATAAGTAAAGAGATGTTTGCAACAGCGAATGCAGCATCTTCTCTATTGTCTCAACCCTAAAAGGAAAGAAAACAAAGATGAAGAAGAAGAAGAGAGTGTAGACATACCTTTTTGTGTAAGAACACGAGTTTTGACGAAGATCCATCAAGATAAACACCAAGGACGCAAGGGAGATGTCTTGCAGAGGTCTCTGGTACGTTCCAAAGAGTTTGGAGGCAGCAAATATGAAGTAGACTCGAGATTGAACTTAAATAGAGCAAGCAAGACCTAATTAACAAAAACAGAACCCATTGGTCGATTGGATTGGTCGACTGGTCTAGTCGACCAATCAGAACAGGAAGACCAAAACAAGGAAATGAAGGCTCAGATCAAATCCAAAGATCAAGGGGTTTTGCACACACATCAAGTGACTTACCTAGTAGGTAGAAATGCCTTCGAACCATGATAGAGAGCACTCCAAGTCCATCAACAAATCCGATCTTCATCAGGATACAGTTTCCATAAATGGAACACTGACATCAACACTCATGGATTCAAAGCCAGTCACCAAGTCTTCCACTGGGATGGCCCATAGCTGACTTCTTGCTTTACTTTGGGTTGTTGGACCTACAAACAACAGGGTTTCCGGGTCAAGGTTAGGGCTGAGTTTCACAATCAGTCTCCTTCTTGCTTGAAGGATATCTTTCATGTTAGCATATTGATTACACTGGGTTGTCAATTCTACAATGTTCGCTAGTTTGTTCATAATCAGGAATTCTAACAAATGATCGTCTGTCAAACCTCTGAACATAGCATCATAAGCTACTGCTTCATTCAAATTCTTTATCTAAATTGATTCTTGATTGAATCTTTTCATATAACTTCGAACTGACTCTCCTGACTTCTGGCGAATTGCAGCCAGATTATCCAATGTTTTGCTACTCTTCATACTACTTTGAAATCTTGACAAGAGTAGTTTTGTCAAATCTTTGAATTCTCTAATGGAATCCGGTAATAAACTGAAGAACAAAGTTGTTGCAGGACCTTTCAATGATGATGGGAAGGATCGACACTTTAAACATCAGAATTACCTGCCAACATCATAATAGAATTGAATTGTGCCAGGTGTTCAATCGGATCTGTGTTTCCATCATACATTGTGAACACCGGAAGCTTAAAATTATGTCGCAATGGTGCTGACATGATATCTGTAGAAAATGGATTATGATTCATCGGTTCTTCCACTTTTTCTCCACTGTCTTTGTTTGTCAATCGTTGAATTTGATCATCCAGGATGCAAAATCTTTTACTGATTTCAGATCCATGAACTTCAGATATGTTACTTTCCGATCTCCTTGCTTCTCTCTTATTTCTCCAACTTCCAAGACTTTTACTCTTTTTACTTTGAACGTGGCTTAATCGATCATCCTTAGATGATCCTTGATCTTCCGATTCCAGAGGAATATAATTTGGATCTGCACTTTCTCCTGATCCCTCCCTGAGAATTGATCTCTTTTGGCTTTCTCTTGACCTTTGGATCTGAAGATTTGGAACAGAAATCCCCTCAGCTTAAGAAAGAGTTCAAAATCTTCTAGCCGGTGAGATCAGAACTCTTCCTTCTGGTTGAATGCCGACTTGCTTGATGAACGACCTCATCAAATTTTGTGTTTTCAGTATTTGATGTTGCATACTTTCAAATCGCTCAGTGATTTGATTCGGATCCAGTTCCAAATGAGAAGCAACCAGCGTATCTGCAAGTTGTTTCTCTTGTTTTTCAAAAATCACAGCAGGATGAGGTGAGCGATCTTCCGTCATTCTTTGTTTTCGCCGAGTTTGCATTGTTGGAACTTGCAGTGTTGGAACCGTTTCTCTTGTTCTTCTCTTTGGATTTACACTTCTCGGCTCCCTCTGGCTTACTTCTGCCATTTCAACTGGTAATATCTCCTCTCGCTCAGGTGATTGAGCCATGACCATTGTTCTGAACTTGTTTAAGCTGATCTTCCCACAGACGGCACCAAAATGTTGGTGCTAGTTTTGCCAATAGCTTTGAACCACAATCTTCGCATCAAGCTCTTCAGATCTGGATCGATCTGATTCGTTTGCTTCCTCTGTTAGTCTCTCGTTCATTGGAAAATGAAACACACCAGTTAGAAAGGGAGCCGATCGTCTTGATTGGCGTCGCGTCTCCGACGGTTTAGTTAGGTATGTGAAAACAGTCCTTCAGAGCTTGAAGGAGCTTCTGAGGTGTTCTAATGGAGTAAAATCAGGAATGAATCCAGTGTTTGAATTGATCAGAGAGACTTACCCTCGACGAGTCCTTTGCTTCCTTTTTATATAGATTTTCCCGCCTATAGTGTCTTTAACCATGACCGCCAAATTGTAACTTTTGATTGGACGGCGATGATCAACCTTTCTTTGTAATCTTGGGCGGACCCATAGATTACTTTGTTTAAACAATTAAACCCATTTACACTGTCATTGGACTGGAGCAAACCGTCTTGAACCAGGACTGGGATATTTTAGTCACAACACATCCTTTCCACGCGGCATTTGGGTTGTGGAACTTGTTCCCTTTCCAAGTGATTGTGGAATTACCCCTGTGGAGCTTTGGCGGAGGAACGAGGACGTGGATCCAATTTACTTCTGCTGCATATACTTCGTAATTTAAGAAAGCGAATCCAAGTAAGGATCTTTCCCATCAATTAATCGAATTGAGATATATGGATTTATTACCTACATTGGCATTAATTCTCGATTCCTCCCCATTGTTTATTTTCATTGTATGGATCCAATGGGAGGATCAAGGGTTTATGGAAACCCATAGAGAATCCGAGGTTTAATAGGAAACCCATGGGAGAATTGATAGGGTTTTTAGAAACCCTTATGTTTTGGTTCAGATGTAAGTGGGAGGATTTTTTTTTTTTTTTTTAAATTTCCCTTATGAAAAAGTTGCATGAATTGATAATCCATGAGAATTATTTTTGTTTAATATTTAATGCTGGATTTTTTCATGTGTTTTTGGATGAATTTTTTAAAGAAAAAAAACGTGATTTCTCGTTTTTTGGAAAAAAAATTCATTCATGAAAAAATGACACTGTTTGGTCACAGTGGACCAAACGGACAACCGTCTAATGGTCTGACAATGTGGACCATCACAGTAGCCCAGAGGGAATTTTCGCCTGGTCACAGAAGGCAGACGAACGACCGTCTGGGAGATAGTTTTTTTTGGATATTGATCTGTCCAGTTTAGAATGTGTTTCTAACTTATTGGACACCAATGGCTCGACAATCTATGTGATGTTTGGGCATTGAGGGCCTAATGGGGCCTAGTGGGAGCTAATGTGGTAGAAGTATTCTGTGTGAACCACCTCATAGCATTAACATGATTGTATGTTTTATTTTATTCAAACTGTTTTTAATTATGAGTCTATCAATCATGTTTTTTTGCACAAAATGAAACTAGTGTATAAGTCTTGTGGGTTTGCATGAGAATTTGATTGAACATTTTTTTAGCATCTCTTTTTGTTTGAATGCTTATCCCATAGGTTGACTATGCTAGTGTGATTTGTTGTTGCTTGTGTTGTGTTTTATGCTAGAATAGATGAACTCACCCTTGCATATAATGTCTCTAGAATAAATGGTTGCAATAAAGAGCATAGTTGCTAACCACACTAAAGGAGATAAGCTAAATGAGAGGAATTATGACCTCTGGCACCGAAAGGTGCAATATCTCCTGGAAGAGCACGATATGCTGGAAACAATAAACAAGGCCATGTCCCCCACCTGAGGAAGGTACCACTGCACAGCATCGCAGGGACCTTGAGTTATACAATGCCTGGAAGAGGAAAGACCGGGTAGCCAGGATTACTATCCTGAGCTCCATGAAGGATGACCTGATGCTTTGGTTTGAGAAGCATAGGACTACAAAGTCTTTGTGAGAGGCTGTGAAGTTCCATTACGGAGGGACTTCCACCACAAAAGGCTGCCAGCTCGGACTCACCTTTGATGATTATAAAACACGTTAGGGTCACACCATGAGGCTACATATAACCATCATGTCTAACATTGTCACTTCCACCCAGCCGGTACCCTATCTGGCATACCCGGGATGTGATCCATAGCCCCGAAGATCCATAGTTCAGGGACCACATCATCCACATCGATGATAACACAATTATGAACGATCAATAATAAACTAACAATTGATAGTAATAGAATTCAAAAACGAGATACCAAAGATAATCAGAGTACGGAAGTAAATATCATATCAGATAAAATTAAGAAGGCAGTGGGCGGAATCCACTCCTTCAGTCAGGCGGAAGTGAGGTCAAAACTAAATAAGCACAAGTCTCAAGTTATGAAAATAAGTCAAAGTTATTACAATTCTTCCAAGTTTAATTGTCAAAAAAAGCGGGGGGCGGGGGCAGCTACATATAAGTCTCCTCCACTATAAATAAATCTTCTTCAAAAGCGAAGACCATGGAGATCCAACATGGCTGTTCCCATACTCCTCCAAGGCTAACCCTAATACGCCGAAGGATCTGCTTCGGTACCGTCACCGAAGTCTTCATTGTAGCTAGCCTCCGGATAGTAGTATGAGGCATCCAGGTTTGCCTCAGGGGACGTACCATCAGAGTAATCACCTACAGAGTAGCCTAGCAAAATATTGCAACAGAAAATGAATGAGTTCAAAAGAACTCAGCAAGGAAGTTATTCCACAACACATAAACCACAAGATAATCATAAAATTATGCAGATGATATGAGACATATAATGCAATATGATTCTACTCTAAGTATGCTGGTCATCTATGGTAGACATGCTTTAAGTCATAGCACCATACTTCTTTAGGTAGTCTTAGTCACTCATCACCAGGGGGAATTGGGTCCTACATCCCTCTCGGACAAATCCATGGTTGGGGGTTTCGGTCACCACTCTCTCACATCACCATTTGGTACAAGTATTGGCGCATGTCAAGGTAAAGCCTAGCCCAATGCAAGTCATCTACTTAATCATATCATGTCAGTTTCAGATACGTCCATTCCTCCCCTCTCGGGATCCTTTCTAGTATCCTTCACACTAGAGTCACGGATATTACTCACCAGACTCATCAACCCTATTGGTCATCCACAAATGGTAGACGGGAAGTTCTCACATCCCCCTCACGGATCATTTCACAGGTCTTGAGTGCCCGTGAGCCCAAGTCTAGCCATTTGCAACCCTACCAATAAATGGCCCCTTCCGGGTATCCGCAATGCAATTTATGTCCTCTCACAGAGTGGTTACCAGTCTTGAGCGCCCACAAATCCACACTACTACCACGGGTCATTTGGTCTCAATGCCCTTCCGAATCGGGTCTGATATGATAGGGACATCCTACCCATACATCTAGACAAGTCCTATGTATGTCAACCAATAACCCGGGAAAGCGTCGACGGACACCTTTGGAGAACATCCCATACTATTCCCTCCAATGTCCAAGGACAGAAGCACCAGTAGGGTACTCCTCAATCCTAAGTTATACTTAAGCAATCACATGCTCAAGTTCATCATATCAATTCACAAGGTATAACATCATAATAAACATTCGATTCATGACATTGACATAATCCATCATATATTGAAATTGATAAGCATGATAAGACATTGAAATAAAATAATGTAAATGCAAGTGTAAAATCCAGCTTTTACCTAACCTTGACCTGACCAGGTCATTGTTGTGTTTGTAGGTCCGAAGACCCGAAGTGGTGGTAGGAGGGACTTGTGGGCCCTACTGGTTGATGACGTAATGTCGAAACTCCAGTTTATGGACATTGATGATGCTGCTCCTTCCTTGAGTACATTACCAGTGTTAGGTTAGAATCTGCGCACTGATGAAGAGTGGGACAGTTAAGATATCAAACGGACTCCGGTGCAAAATCCGAAGGTGTTCCCTAAAACTAGACCTCCTGAGTGAACTGTAGGAGAAAACCTCATGCAAATTGACCTTGTATAGCCCTCCAAGTCCACACCTAAAGTTGCTGAACTATTCTGTAAAATTTTGCAGAAACGTGTTATGGTCGATACTATTGGTCGATACTATCGACCAAATGTATCGACCAACAAGCTTGCTGAATCCAGATTTAAAGATTCTTGGAATATTCTTTTCTAATTATTTATTCCTCGAGACTGGAGCCCTATTCTCACGTTTTTAACATCTGGGAACGTGGGAGAGCCTCCCAAGAACTCCTCCTTGGTAGTGGTGAAGCATCTTCTTCATCAATCATTGCCAACCACTCCTTACTTTCTTGTTCCACTTTAAAGGTATGACTCTCTCTCTCCTAATCACTTTCTCACTCATCTTTTCTCTATTTTACTATTGGGACCATGGCCAAGGTGCTGCAACCTTGCATACACCTTGCCATGAACCTTCTAAACCCCATACAATGATGTTTTCACCGACATGACTATGATTGATTCACCTCATGATCATTAACTACACATTTCCATGATTTATTGCTTACCAACTCGCTTTATTTACTAAAATTGAGATGAAGCTCAGGAGTAACCTAATCTATACCTTGCATATGTGTTCCATGTTACTTCTAAACGATTCCCTACCTAATCCCCCATGTTTTCCCCTAATTTGCATTGAGATGTAGCCAATGCCATGACCTACAACTCTTAACCTTAATATGTCGATTTGGGGATTTTCAAATGGAGCATTGGATTATGAAAGTTTCTTGATATTAGTGTCCCCATGTTGTGCTTAGACTATCCTCCAAGTTTCGTGTCAATCCGAGACCCGGAAGACCAAATCTGGGCAAGAATCCAAAAAGCCAGCTTGCTGTCCTGGAATTGATTTGGTCGATACTATTGGTCGATACTATCGACCAAATGTATTGACCAATAGAGTTGCTGTCAGCAACTTTTGCCTAGTTCTGATTCGTTTGATCTCCAATTGTTCTGATTTCTTCTCTAACCTTTCATATATGCTTGTTTAGGACTTTAGGCTATTTGGGCCACTTGCTTGTGATCTTGGACCATTCTCTTCTCCAATTCAAGGTAAGGATAGTTATCGATATAATCACCTAAGATATGGAATTTTGACTTGGTATCCCTAACTTAGTAAATATAGTTTCTATTTCATATTCTTATCATGTTAGACTTGCTACATATGTCTTTCAACAGTAGCTTTGTGTTTACATCATGTTATTTCAATGTCTTATCATGTTTATCAATTTCAATATATGATGACTTATATCAATATCATGAATTGAATGTTTATTATGATGTTGTATCTTGTGAACTGATATGATGAACTTGGGCATGTGATTGCTTAAGTATAACTTGGGATTGAGGGGTACCCTACTGGTGCTTCTGTCCTTGGACATCGGAGGGAATAGTATGGGATGTTCTCCGAAGGTGACCATCGACGCTTCCCGGGTTATTGAATGACATACGTAGGACTTGTCTAGATGTATGGCTAGGATGTCCCTATCATGTCAGACCCGATTCGGAAGGGCATTGAGACCGAACAACCCGTGGTAGTAGTGTGAATTGTGCGCGCTCAAGACCGGTACCCACTCCGTGAGAGGACATAAATTGCATTACGGTTACTTGAAAGGGGCCATGTATTGGTAGGGTTGCAAATGGCTAGACTTGGGCTCACGGGCACTCAAGACCAGTGAAATGATCTGTGAGAGGGACGTGAGAGCTTCCCGTTTACCATTTGTGGATGACCAATAGGGTTGATGAGTCCGGTGAGTAATATCCGTGACTCTAGTGTGAAGGATACCGGAAAGGATCCCAAGAGGGGAGGAATGGACGTATCTGGAACTGACATGATATGATTAAGTAGATGACTTGCATTGGGCTAGGCTATACCTTGACGTGCGCCAATACTTAGACCAAACGGTGATGTGAGAGAGTGGTGACCGAAACCCCCAACCATGGATTTGTCCGAGAGGGATGCAGGACCCAATTTCCCCCGGTGATGAGTGACTGAGACTAACTAAAGAAGTATGGTGCGATGACTTAAAGCATGTCTACCATAGATGACCAGCATACTTAAGAGTAAAATCATATTGCATTATATGCTTCATATCATCTGCATCATGTTATGATTATCTTGTGGTTTATGTGTGATGGAATAACTTCCTTACTGAGTTCTTTTGAACTCATTCCTTTTCTGTTGCAATATTTTGTTAGGCTATTCTTCAGGTGATTACTCTGATGGCACCCTCCCTGAGGCGGAGCCGGATACCTCATACTACTATCCGGAGGCTAGCTATATTGAAGACTTCGGTGACCATACCGAAGAAGATCACCCGGTGTACCAGGGTTAGCCCTGGAGTTGTATGGGAGCAGTCATGTTGGATCTCCATGGTCCTCACCTTCGAAGAAGACATATCCATTTTGGAGGAGACTTATGAGTAGTTACCCCTTCTTTTTGTGACAGTTAAACTTTGAAGAATTGTAATAACTTTAACTTATCTTCAAAACTTGAGACTTGTACTTAACTAGATTTTTTACCTCACTTCCGCATGGTGAAGGAGTGGATTCCGCCCACTGCCTTCTTAAATTATCTGATTTGATATTTATTTCCGCACTATGATTATCCATGATATCTTATTCCTGAATTCTATTTTATTGATTGTAGCTTAATATTGATTGTTCATGATTGCGTTATTGTCGATGTGGCTGATGTGGTCTCTGAACTATGGATCTTCGGGGCTATGGATCACATCCCGGGTATGCCAGATAGGGTACCGGCTGGGTGGATGTGACAGCAAGGCTACTGTTGAAAGACATATGTAGCAAGTCTAACATGATAAGAATATGAAATAGAAACCATGTTCACTAGGTTAGGAACACCAAGTCAAAATTTCATGTCCTACGTAATTATATCGATAACTATCCTTACCTTGAATCGGAGAAGAGAATGGTCCAAGATCACAAGCAAGTGGCCCAAATAGTCTTAAAACCCTAACCAAGCCTATATGAAAGGTTAGAGAAGAAATCAGAACAATCGGAGATCGAACGAATCAAAACTAGGCAAAAGTTGCTGACAGCAACTCTGTTGGTCGATACATTTGGTCGATATCATCGACCAACAAGCATCGACCAAAAGGATTTCGGACAGCAAGCTGGCTTTTTGGGTTTTGGCCCAGATTTGGTCTTCCGGGTCTCGGATCAATACAAAACTTGGGGAATAGTCTAAGCACAACATAGGGACACTAATTATCATGAATTTAACATAATCCATTGGTCCATTTAGAAATCCCCAAATTGATTTATCAAGGTCAAGAGTTGTTAAACATTGCATTGGCTATATCTTAATGCAAATCAGGGTAAAACATAGGGGATTAGGTAGGGAATCACTTAGAAGCAACATTGAACTCATATGCAAGGTGTAGATTAAGTTAATCATAGGCTTCATCTCAGTTTTGGTAAATAAAGCAAGTTGGTGAGCAATAAATCATGGAAATGTGTAGTTAATGATCATGAGGTGAATAAATCATAGTCATATCGGTGAAAACATCAATGTATGAGGTATAGAAGGCTCATGGCAAGGTGTTTGCAAGGTTGCAGCACCTTGGCCATGGTCCCAACAGTAAAATTGTCACATCCACCCAGCTGGTACCCTAACTGGCATACGAGAGTGTGATCTACAGCTCCGAAGATCAAGTAATGAGGAAATCATCCTCCCACATATACAGTTACATAATCATAAACAGGAAATAATCAGGGTTTAAATAGTATAACAAAAGATTAAAGCCAAGAAATGAATAATCAATATAATCAAGTGCAAAATGATACCAGATGTAATCACATCAAAAGAAGTAGAGTGAGGCGGAAACTCACTCCACAAAATACAGCGGAACCCAGAATATAAGTCTAAAGAAATAATATCTAAAACAATGAAACTAAGAGAAAATTCTAACATCAGGGTTTTCTATTCTATAAATAACGTCTTCAAAATAGTGGACTTCATCAATCCATTTGAGACGTTCCACGTATACGTTGTCTTTAATTGTAGTACGCATCTTGATCAACTGAGGGATCATCAGAGTAATCTTGATGGTTGCCAACACCTTGCGTGTAGTACGCTTCATCGCCTTGCGCTTCATCGAACTGTTTGCCATAGAATTCAGTACCTGTAGAATAGTCTAACAATGTACAAAAGGAATGAGTTTCGAAGAAACTCAGTAAGACAAGTTAATCCATAACAACATAAACAACATGTGGCAAAACATAACAAGATGCAATGCAATATGAAACAGATAATGTATGAATGCATCTAAACTCTATGTATGCTGGTCTCTATGGCAGACATGCTTTAAGTCATAGCACCGTACTTCATTGGGTAGGTCATGCATACGGCTCCTGTTGGTAGTGGGTCCGGGCATCCTCTCGGACAAACCATGGTAGGGGGTTAAGTCAACACACTCTCTCACAACCATTTGGCATAAGTACCGGCGCATGTCAGGGAAAAGCCTAGCCCAATGCAAGTCATCTAGTCAGTTACATCAATTCAGATCCAAATACTTCCATTCCTCCCCTCTCGGGATCCTTTCCGGTATCCTTTCCACTAGAGTCAGCGTATCCGACTCTCTCAAATACGGACTCATCAACCCTATTGGTTATCCACATATGGTAAACGGGAAGCTCTCATGTCCTCTCACGGATATAACTCACCGGTCTCGAGCGCCCATGAGCCCAAGTCTAGCCATATGCAACCCTCCAATAAATGGCCCCCACAATGTGATTCCTGTCCTCTCACAGATATAACTCACCGGTCTTGAGTGCCCGTGAATCCCCATTGCTACCACGGGTCGTTCGGTCTCAATACCCTTCCGAATCAGGTCTGATATAGCAAGGGTATAACTTAGCCAAACACTGCTAGACATCCCTAGGTATGACAACCAATGATTCGGGAAAGTGTCGATGGGCAACCCCGGAAACATCCCATCCTATTTCCGATAATGTCCAAGGACAGAAGTGTCAAAAAGACGCCTCCCAATCCCAAACCAAACTTAATCAAACACATTCTCAGATCAGTCATGACATATACAACCAGTAGTTCATCATATAAAAGAGAATGTAAAAGAAAAATCAGATTAAGCAGTAATAAGTAATTCATATAACATGAATAATGAAAAAATGATATAAACAAGTGCTATTGTTCTCACAGTAGGAGATCAAAATTAAAGGACAACAACAGTAGGTAATCTCATAGTTTCACAAAGTAGAAACCAGAGAACAAGTAGTCTATGTAGTTAAGGAAATAACTGTCCTTACCTTCTAATTCGCAAAGGAACATAGAGAATCAAGTAAGACCTTGACTAAACCTGAGAAAAGAGTCTTAAACAAGTGTATACTATGAGTTAGGAAAGATACATGGAAGGAAAGATTACAATTCAATCAAAACAGACCAAGAATGGGGTTGCTGTACCCATTGGTCGACTGATTGGTCTACTCCCCCGGTCGACCAATGAGTCGACCAACCGAGACAGTAGCCTAAAAAATACAGAATTTTTAGAATATGAATCCGAATTTGGTGGTTCAAAAGGGTACAAAATAAGGGGGAAACTTTAATGAAAACATCCAAGTCTATAGAGCACAACAAACCATTAATCAAATCAAGTTTCCAGGCCACAACTTAAGAATCAGAAAGTTAACCTAATTAGGTTAAACATAGATTATGACGGAAAAATATAACATGATCAAGGGTAAGGAAATAAAATTAATAGGTTACAATTCTAGTAAAGAAAATAAAGTGAGAGTCTTCTAACATGATCAAAATAGGGGTTCTTGATCTTACCCAAGAAATTAGGGTTTCACCCTTTTTGGTTCCCATGAAAAAGGTTGAGATCACAGGAGGGAGGGAATTGATGATAGGCCAATTATAATAAGAAGAATTTAAGAATATTGAATTTAGACCAACCTCCACATTACCCATGAGGTTTCCCTCACATGGGGGTTTACCAAAAGGTTCCCCTGATGACCACACAAGGTTAGGGTTTCCAGGATTCAATTGGCAAGGGTTGAGATCATGATGATGATCATGGATCTCAAGGAACATGATGAGATCATGGAATAGATGGTTGCAAGAATGCAGCATCATCTTCTTGATCTCAATCAAGAACAGATTCAAGAAAAGAAAAATCAGAAATAGAGAGGAAAGAGATCATACACATACCTTTGATGCAGGAGGATGAGGATTGCTTGAGTTCTTGCGGGATATCAACCAAGGATGCAAGGGAAGCGATTAGATTAGGGTTCTAACTCGTTCCAGAGGCTTAGGAGGTAGATGAGGTGGAGTATTCTCGAGATTATATTTAAATAGAGTAGCCACGATTCAAATTTCAAAAACAAAATCAATTGGTTGATTGATTGGTCGACTGGTCTAGTCGACCAATGAGTCGACCAATCAGAACAGCAACTTCAAAACAGGGAATTGAAGGCTCAGATCATGTCCAAACATCAAGGGGTTTTGCACACACCTAAAGTGACATACCTAGTAGGTAAAAATGCCTTCGAACCAATACAGAGAGCACTCCAAGTCCATCAACTAATCCAATCTTCATCATTGTGCAATTTCCATAGCAGGGGCATTGACATCCATACTCAAGGATTCCACTCCAGCCATCAAGTCTTCAACTGAAATGGCCCAAAGTTGACTTCTTGCCTTACTTTGGGTTGCTGGACCTACACACAACAGAGTTTCCGGGTCAGGGTTAGGGCTGGGTTTCACAAAAATAGAGAAAAGATGAGTGAGAAAGTGATTAGGAGAGAGAGTCATACCTTGAGAGTGGAACAAGAAAGTGGAAATGAGTGGTTGGCAATGATTAATGGAGTAGATGCTTCACCATTACCAAGGAGAAGTTCTTGAGAGGCTCTCCCACGTTCTCAGATGTTGAAAACACTAGAATAGGGCTCCAGTCTCGAGGAATAAATAAATAGAAAAGAATATTCCAGAGAATCTTTAAACCTGGGTTCAGCAAACCTGTTGGTCGATACATTTGGTCGATAGTATCGACCAAAACATGTTTCTGCAGAATTTTATAGAAAAGTTCAGCAACTTAAGGTGTGGACTTGGAGGGCTATAGAAGGTCAAATTGCATGGGGTTTTCTCCTACAGTTCACTCAAGAGGTCTAGTCTTAGGGAGTACCTTCGGATTAAGCATAGGAGTCCGTTTGATATCTCAACTGTCTCACTCTTCATCAGTGCGCAGATTCTAACTTAACACTGATGATGTGCTCAAGGAAGGAGCAGCATCATCAATGTCCATATATTGGAGTTCCGACACCAAGTCATCAACTAGCAAGGCCCATAAGTCCCTTCTACCACCACTTTGGGTCTTCGGACCTACAAACACAACAATGTCCGGGTCGGTTCAAGGTTAGGTAAAAGCTGGATTTTACAAACATGATTAGTGAGTTGAGCACATGTGGGCGCCAAAAGACTGATGAGGAGCAAGTCCTTGCAGTTATCAGGTCACTTCCATAGACTTGGGAGCATATGAAAATCTTCTTGACTCATGCTGATGATGTCAAGACTTTTGATCAAGCTACCAAGCACTTTGAGCTAGAGGAGGATCGGATGTTGGCCGATGCCCCTCATACTGAAGCACTTGCCACTGAAGCTAGCACTAGTAAGGGTGTTGGTTCTAAGTGCAAGAGGGAGAAAGCTCAACCTCAGCGGTCTAGGAAAAGTAATCAAGGTGGGAACAGAAACAAGAGTAGTTTATGAGACATGGTTTTTAGAGTTGTATTTGAAAACAATTCTTTGGTTTTTTATCTAGGTGATACAGTTTATGGTTATGGTTTTCTTCATAATGGTTTTATTGTATTGGATACAATTGATAATTTATCTAATCCTAGTAATGCTTTTGTTTGCCAAAATACTGTGTATTGATTATAATTTGTGTCATGCTAGACTAGGACATATTGGCTTAGATAGGATGAATAGGTTGGCAAGAGAAGGTCTCTTAGGCCAAGGTTCACTATCTGATTTGCCAACCTGTGAGTCATGTCTAGTAGGAAAAGCAACTAGAAAACCATTTAAAAAGGCTTAGAGAGCCTCTCTTCCTTTAGAACTTATCCATTCAGATGTGTGTGAACCCATGAATGTGCATACTAGAAAAGGACAGGCTTATTTCATCACATTCATAGATGACCATACATGGTATGGTCACATTTATCTAATTTCTCATAAGTTAGAAGCTCTAGAATGTTTTAAGAAATTCATGAGCTTAGTTGAGATTCAGTTAGATAAAAAGATTAAAACTCTTAGAACGGATAGAGGTAGAGAGTATCTCTCAGATATGTTCAAAGGGTTGTGTGATGAAAAAGGGATATCTAGAAAACTTACTATTCTAGGGAATCCACAACAAAATGGGGTTGCTGAGAGGAGGAATAGAACCTTGCTAGACATGGTGAGATCCATGATGGCACAGGCAAATCTACCCATCTCTTATTGGGGAGATGCTTTGCTAACTGCGGCCTATATCCTCAACAGAGTTCCAACCAAATCGGTTCCTTCCACACCATATGAGTTGTGGACTGGAAGGAAGCCAGATTTGAGTTACTTGCGCGCATGGGGATTTACAATATATGTTCACTCTACTTCTCATCAATATGGAAAGCTTGGACCTAGAGGAAGAAAGTATGTATCTTATTGAGATATTTCTAAACCCTCAAAGGGCCATTTCTTCATTGGACTAGATGAGAGTGAGAGGAGAACGGAACTTGAGTCAAGGGATGCAACATTCTTGAAGAATGATTTTCCATCTCTTTCAGGAGTTAACAAAGATTCATCGAAATTCTTTGAGATACAAGATAGTGGTCTTGTCACTCTAGAGATTCAATTTCTGGATAATGAACCTGGGGTTCATCCAAAAGATCTTAATGGGAGTGGGAGTGCAGATGTGATTGCTACCTCTGAGGGTGAGAAATCTGACATGCACTTGTGCCGTAGTGGGCGCAGGCTAGTTTCTCGTCGACATTTCAACATAGAGGATGAAGCCTACATGGTAACTCCTTAAGAGATCGACTATGAGATGACTTCAATCGATGAGCATGAACCTAAGAGTGTGTAGGAAGCTCTTGCGGGGTCAAGCTCAAAGGAACGGTTAAAAGCAATAGAGGAAGAGTTGGAGTCGATGAAAGTTAATCATGTCTGAGACTTGGTTGACTTGCCACCAAGCCGAAAGGCAATTGGGAACAAGTGGGTTCTCAAGATCAAGAGAAAGGCAGATGGATCTATTGAGAGATTCAAGGCTCGTTTAGTGGCTAAGGGCTACACCCAATGAGAGGGCGTTGATTATGAGGAAACTTTTTCCCCTGTGTTACGTTGCCTCAATCCGCATCATACTAGCCATTGTTGCTCAGTTGGACTTGGAGCTTTATCAGATGGATGTGAAAACTGCTTTTCTCAATGGAGAACTTGAGGAAGAGATCTATATGGATCAACCTCAAGGCTTTGAAGCTAATGGACTTGAGCGCAAAGTGTGCAAGCTTAAGAAGTCCATATATGGCTTAAAGCAAGCATCTAGACAGTGGAATGTGTGCTTCCACCAAGCTATGATGGAAAATGGTTTTTCCATACTTGAGGAAGACCACTGTGTTTACACCAAGAGATTTTATGGTAATTATGTCATTCTGACACTTTACGTAGATGGCATACTTATGGCTAGCAATAGCAAGGAGCTATTGGAAACCATTAAGAAATTGTTGTCCTCCGTATTTGATATGAAGGACATGGGTGAAGCAAGCTATGTGCTTGATATCAAGATTGTGAGAAATAGGCAAAAGAGATTACTGGGTTTATCTCAGAAGATCTATATTGACAATGTCTTGACAAGATACCAGATGCACAACTGCAAACCAATTGATACTCCAGTGGAGAAGGGGTTGCATTTGAACCTTGATATGGGTCCTATGACTCCAGAGGAGAAAATCAAGATGGAAAGAGTTCCATATTCCATTGCAGTGGGTAGCCTTATGTACGCTATGATGTGTACTAGGCCGGATATTTCTATGCAGTGGGTTTAGTTAGTCGGTACCAATAAAAACCCAAGCATAGAGCACTAGAAAGCAGTCAAGAGGATATTGAGATATCTCAGAGGAATGAGTAACTACATGCTGTGTTACCAAGGATTGGATTTGCGGTTAGTTGGCTATAGCAATGCCGACCGGGCTAGAGACATTGATGAGCGCAAATCAACCTCTGGATATGCTTTCTTGCTGAATGGTGGGCCATTTCGTGGTGTAGCAAGAAGCAAACTTGTATATCCCTCTCGACCATGGAAGCAGAGTATGTGGTATGCTTGGTTGTGGTTCAAGAGGCTGTTTGGATGAGGAGATTCCTTCGACGTACTGGAATTGTGATGACATCCAAAGAGGCTACCCTTGTCTACTATGATAGTACGACAACTCTTAGCTATGTCAAGGACCCCAAGTATCATGGGAAGACCAAACATATACAGTTGAGATATCACTTTGTTAGAGACATTATATCAAGGAAGAGAGTTGTATTTAAGCACATATCTACTAGTCAGATGGTAGCTGACCCTCTTACCAAACCTATCACATCCACCCAGCCAGTACCCCATCGGGCATACCCTGGTATGTGATCCACAATCCCGAAGATCAAGTATCGAGCAACCATGCCTCCCACATACGCGATAACACAATCATGAACGATAATAATCATGGTTTAAGCATGTAATAAAGAATCATGAATAAGATAAAATAGATAATCAAAGTGCAGAATAAAGGTGATACCAAGATATATATAATCCAAAAAGGAAACAAAGAGAGTGATCAAAAGTCACTTCCTCACATAGCAGCGGAAAGTAGTCAAATCTAGTTAAGTTACAGAACCAACTTCTAGAGAGTATATCAAGAAGGTTAATTTACAGGTCTGGTCTTAATAAGAATTCAAAATGTAACATGAAACAAATGTTTCTTCCGTCACATAAAACACATCCTCATAAGTGTAAATATCCGAAGACCAGTACAACTACTCCAACACCAGTGTCAGGCTAATCTTGGTGTGCAGCATAGTCCTCTTCGGTACCTTCACAATAATCTTCATAGTAGCCACTACCCTGAGGGTAGTGTGGCTCATCATAGGGTGCTTCAAAGGATGTGACACCGGACTCTTCAAAACCTATGGAGTAGTCTATCAAAACAAATGCACAAAAAGGAATGAGTTCAAAGGAACTCAGCAAGGCAGTTAATCCATAATACATAAACCATATGACACAAGTCATAACATGATGCAAATGATATGAGTCAGATGATGCGATTATGATTCTAACTCTACATATGCTAGTCTCTATGGTAGACATGCTTTAAGTCATAGCACCATACTTCCTTGGGTAGGTCTCAAATCGCTCTTCCCTCAACCGTCAGGTATCTTGGGTTTTTCAGTGTGAATTGGGTCCTGCATCCATCTTGGACAATTCCATGGTTGGGGTTTAGGTCACCACTCTCTCACATCACCATTGGTATAAGTATTGGCGCATATCACGGTAAAGCCTAGCCCAATGCAACTCATCTACTTAGTCATACCATGTCAGATCCAGATACGTCCATTCCTCGCCCCGGGCGATCCTTTCCGGTATCCTTCACACTAGAGTCACAGATATTACTCACCGGACTCATCAACCCCATTGGTTATCAACAAATAGTAGACGGGAAGCTCTCACGTCCCCTCACGGATATGACTCACCGATCTTGGAGCGCTTGTGAGCCCATGTCTAACTATTTGCAACCCTACCAACAATGGCCCCTTTCGAGTATCCGTAATATGATCTATGTCCTCTCACGGGTTGGTTACCAGTTTTTGAGCGCCCATCAAACCATACTACTACCATGGGTCGTTCGGTCTCAATACCCTTCCGATTTGGGTCCGATATGACAAGGACATCCTAGCCATACACCTAGACAATTCCTATATATGTCACCCAATAATTTGGGAAAGCTTCGATGGACACCTTCAGAGAACATCCCATACTATTCCCTCCGATGTCCAAGGACAAAAATGTCAATAGGACATTCCTCAATCCCAAATTATACTTATCCAATCACATTCTCAATTCATCATATCACACATACATGATACATCATCATATTGAAAGTCATATCATAACATCGCATAATTCAAGTATTATGTAAATAACAATAATTAAATAGACATGATATACAAGAGTAATTAAACATGTTACTACTGTTAAAAGACAACTACAATAGTCATATGATGTCTAAATAGAATTGATAAGAAAAGCATATCAAGTTGCCAATCATCATTTAATAAACACATAGTCCATGTCATATGGGTATAACTGTCCTTACCTTAATCGAATCGGGAATAATAGCAAATACCACTTAGAATAGTCCCCAACTTAGTGCTTGAACCCTAGACAACATATATGCAACATTAGACAAGGAAAAAATCAAATCGGAGATCAAACAGAGCGAAACGAGCAAATGTTGAGTTGCTGTTTTCCTTTGGTCCATTGATTGATCAACTGACCAGTCGACCAAGAGGATCAGTAACGAGCATCATAGGGAAATTGGGGTCAAAACCAATCTTTGGAGTCTCGGCTCGATCTGAAACTTGGAGGGAATGATCATAACAATATAAGGATACTATACAATGAAAATTATCATGATCCAATGGTCCAATTAGGAATACTCAAATTGAAACCCTATGTTCTATATGCTAAACATCAAGAATTGAAATGGAATTTCTTACAAAAACAAGGAATGATGGGGAATCAGCTGAGGAAGTGATAAGAACTATACTAGAATCATAAACCAATAGTAAATCAGACCTAGCATACATATACACATCAGTTTAGATCAATAAGACAAGTTGGAATGACAAGAATCATAGAAATGCAATGCTATTGATTGTATTGAATGCATAGCATAGCAAGAATGAAGAGAAATTAATGGAGATGAAAGGGGAAACACATGACCAAGTGTTTGCAAGGTTGCAGCACTTCAGCCATAGTCTCAATAGTAAGAAAGAGTGGAGGAAAGAGTAGATTAGAGAATAAGAGAGAGATCTCATACCTTGACAAAGTGAATGAAGAGGGAATGCAATGATTGAGACCAAGAATCTTCACCAACTTCAAGAGAGGGCTTTGGGAAGCTCACTCCTAGAGCTCTGGAGTGTGAATGATTAGGTTAGGCTTCTATTCACAAGTTCCCATAAAGTAGGGTTAAAATAATAAAGAATTTTGTGATTTTCGGATTTATTAATCTGCTGGTCGACTGGCTAGTCGACCAAGCCTGAACGGAAACTTTAGTAAGGGAAATGGAAGGCCAGATTGATCCAAATTGAGTTGGGTTTTCTCTTACAAGTCAATCAACAAGTCTAGAATAGATAAATACCTTCGGAACAAGATCGGAAGTGCATCATGTACTTAAACTACGCTCCCCCCTTCTAAGTGCAGTTTCACACTGTACACTGACAGTGTATCCAAGTAAGGGGCAACACTGTCAATATCCATAGGCTTTGAGTCATATACCGAATCTTCGACTATGAGAGACCACAAGTCTCTTCTTCTACTACTCTGGGTCTTCGAACCTACAAACACCCATGGATCCGGGTCCTGGGTCAGGGTCAGGGTTAGGAAAGGGCTGGTTTTCACAAAACCTATATCCAAGGATGTTTTATTTCTCATGTAAAATCCTTGGACTTGCGTAGATTGTGACTTACTTCTGTACTGAAACTTTCTTATTATTGAGTAACATGAGTTCATTCCAGCATTTATTTTATTCACTTTCTGTGTGATTGTGTTCTTCTAGCATAAAACGAGATATGTCAATAGGCAAGAGAATGGCTCACTCACACGAGCATTTGCCTCTGGCGCCTTAGAGGCGAGCAGAGATGAGATGGATTGTGAATGACTTTGTGTAGGTCAATTCATAATCATGATGTCGCCTTGATTTGGAATCAAGACGAGTTTCTCTATTGTGAAGATAATCGATATGAATGTTCCCACTATTCATGTTGCCTATAGGAGCCAGTGCGAGTACTTTATGTGGCACTAGGGTGGCGACAATAAAGAAACTCGGGTTAGGCGCAAGAGGGTTGCAACTAGACTAAGACCTGTATGGTGTTGAGATGGACATACGTTCTATTGTATGTAGAATGCTCCACCATAGCACGTATATCATAATACTATGTGTGCTTAGTGATCATTGGAAATGAGAGGATGGATCCCTGCTCCTCTCATTGTGTGAGTTCTGGACTTTATGGTCTGTTAGTGTTCTTAGTGACTTTCGATGACATCATGAAACGAAGGGTTGATGTGGCTACTTTGGGGTGTTACCTATGGTCATGATAGATTTGACCTAAAGGAGCATTACTAGGAAAGGAGTCAATCCTAAGTGTAGTGATGGTTTGGGGTGAAAGGAAAGGTTTGATTCAACTGCACCCTAAAAGTGTTTGCTGGCGCCAACTGTATGTGTTACAGTGGTGAAGATTTTAAGGACACGGAGGTGGTCTCTCGGGGGGATCAAGATACCTTTAGTCTGGTGAGTTTGAAGAAACCTAGGACACTGTGGTATACTAATGCTTGTTTGATTTGTTTATTTGAGTGATGTGCCATTCTGGCCTTCTGGGAAGGTTTCTAGTTTGGGGCTCACGTGTGCAGGTATATCATCGATCGCACAACCCATTTTGCTAGTATGACTTGTGGATGTTAGTGTCTAGGACACAGGTGGTCTATGTATCTGGGATACATAGCGAAGAGATCAATATATATGTATATTTGGGATATACATGTGTGTCTGGGACACAAGAGGTCTATGTATCTGGGATACATAGCAGAGAGATTGAATGTGTATATCTAGGATATACATGTGTGTCTGGGACACACTGTGACAGAGAGATTAACACTTGCCCTTGTTCAAGTGGGAGATGTTGGGATTTTGTGATTATTAATTTAATTATATGCCCAAGGGCAATATTGGAAACTTACTATTAGGGGAGTAACAAAATATAGGGTTATATTTTGGTAACCACCGCATAAGTGAGTGTGATTGCATTACGTAAGTTTTCAAAAAAGAGGCGGCTCCCATCTCTCTCTCTCTCTCTCCCTCTCTCCTAGAAATGCAGGAAAGGAGTTCCCTACTTTAGATCACTCTTCCTTCCTTTCCACACTGCATTTGGGTTGTGGAAATTGTTCCCTTTCCTAGTGATTGTGGAATTACCCCGGTGGAACTTTTTTGGAGGAATGAGGACGTGGATCCAATTTACTTCCACTGCAGATACTCCATAATTTAGGAAAGCGAATCCAGGTAAGGATCTTTCCCATAAATTAATCGAATTGAGATATATCGAGTTATTACCTACACATTCAATAATAGTTCTAAAATTGAGGCTGCAAATATGCTTACCAAACCATTTAGATTGGAGTCTTAATTTCTAGGTTCAAGAGACTTCATTTTTAGATGTTTTGACTGAAGACTGAAATTCTTCTTTCAAAGGATCCCCTTCATTCATCTTGCCTGAAAGGTTGCTTGATTGATCTTCAAGGTTCATCTTCACCAGAAAAATAAAAATTCTTCAAAGTTCACATGAAAGATGGAATTAACAGGTTGTGATTTGCATTTCAAAGACTCTTATTCGAAAGAATTAGTTGGCAACTATAATTTTCAGCTTCGTCTTAGAACTCAAGACTAGGACTATAGAGAGCAAATGCTATTGGCCCCAACTTGAAGACTAATTAGTCAAAAGGAGGCATCATGGCAGAAAAAGTCAAGCACTACATGGATTGCTAAGGGGGAAAAAAGTACTCGTTTCTTCCATCAACTAACCCTAGAGAGGAAAGCAAGAAATAATAAAATACATGGTTTGCATAATGATAGGTGATGAGGATGAGATATGCTCGTGAAATTCAGCCCTAACCTTGACCCGAAAACCCTGTTGTTTGTAGATCCAAAGACCTGAAATGAAGGAAGAAGACAACTATGGGCCATCTCAGTAAAAGATATGGTGTTTGACCCCAAACCCATGGAAATTGATGATGGTGTTCCATACTTGGAAGCTTTTCCAGTGTTTGCTAAGAAATTACACCTTGATGAAGGAGAGCTTATTTGATGGACCTAAATCATACTTGGAATGGTTTGAAGGCATTCCTCTGTGCTAGGTAAGTCAATTGTTGAGTTGGGAGAAGCCCACTTGAATTTGAAGTGATTTAGGCCTTCAATTCCCTATTTAGACTTTGTTGTCCTAGCCTGGTCGAC
The DNA here is from genome assembly GCF_041222555.1 of Hakea prostrata. Taxonomy (NCBI): domain Eukaryota; kingdom Viridiplantae; phylum Streptophyta; class Magnoliopsida; order Proteales; family Proteaceae; genus Hakea; species Hakea prostrata. Next base: position 39,674,077 of record NC_142608.1, read on the forward strand.
TGGCCAGTCGACCAACCAAGCTACTAGCCGCTGACAGAATCCGAGAAAATCTTTTGTTTTGGTCTTTTGGTGCTTTATACATTAGAACTTCATGTTTCTTAGCCTCTTTTGTTTCTAAAACCCTTAGAAAACGTGGGAAACCTCTCCTTGGTGTTCGTGAAGAACTCTTGCAAGATCTCAAGTTCTTCATCGCTTGTTCATCTTCAAGGTTAGTAATCTCTTGTATTTCTTACTGATTTACTCTTGCATAATCAAGTTCTTACTACTGTGATTATGAAGAAGGTATTGCAACCTTGCAAACACCTTTTCTACAGTTTTCAATGATGAAAATGAATCTCCATTCATTCCATTGATGCTATGATCTTCACACTTGATTTTAGCCATGATTAATATGATTTCTTCATGAGGCCATGATCATTCCTTTAAGGTTTCTCTAGCATATTAGATCTGATTATATTTTAGTATTTATCTTTGATCCTTTGCTAATGATCCTCTTGAGTGAATCCTTCATTCTCCTTTGCATCCATAGTTGTTTTAATTGAAAACCATGTTTTGATCAAATTAGAAAGTCATGTCTTTCAAAATAGAAAGTCATGGTTTTGATCATTGTTTGGTGTCTAATCTATGCTAGTTAGTATTAGATTACTGTTCCTAAGGTTCCTTTGAAATTTTGGAGTGTTTCAAAAGCCGGAAGATGAGTTTCGGATAAAAATTCAGTTTTTGGCTACGACCACTATTCACCTGGTCAACTGGACCAGTCAGCCAGGCAAGAACAACATTGTTTTCTTCATCTGATTTGATCTGTTTGACCTCCAATCTTCTAGGGCTTTTTCCTAATGTTGTATTTATGCTTGTCTAGGGTTTATTTGCTAACTTTGGACTTGATCTCTTGTTCTCCAAATTTTCTTCGAATCTAGTAAAGGTAAGGACAGTTGATACCATATTAACATAGATTGCGTGAATCTTAGTTTCTAATTTGGGAATTTCATAGATTCTCTACTATTCTTATATTTTCTTAATATGATATTACTGTTGTAAGTACTTTAAGTACAATAGTACCTTGTTCATGTATTTTCTTATTACTTTGATCATGTATGAACATCATTCTTGTAATTTACACATTCAATTGATCATGTTTCTTTTTATCTTTCTACATGATGGATGATCAGTTGTGTATGTTATGACTGAATTGGGAATGTGATTGATTATGTATGATTTGGGATTGGGGAATGTCCTTTTGACGTTTCTATCCTTGGACATCAATGGAAGAGGTATGGGACATTGTTGATGGTGCCCTTTGACTCTTTCCCAGATTATTGTATGTCATACCCAGGGCTTGTCTAGCAGTGTTTGGCTAGGATGTCCCTGTTATATCAGACTTGATTCAGAAGAGTATTGAGACCGAGTAACCCATGGTAGCAATCTGGGTTTGTGGGTGCTCAAGACTGGTGAGTTATATCCGTGAGAGGACATGAATCACATTGTGGGCGCCATTCATTGGTAGGGTCGCATTTAGTAGACTTGGGCTCATGGGCACTCGAGACCGGTGAGTTATATCTATGAGAGGACATGAGAGCTTCTCGTTTACTAGTTGTGGATGACCAATAGGGTTGATGAGTCCATAGTCCTAGTTGGTTATAGCCATAGGATACGATGACTCTAGGGGGGAAGGTACCAGAAAGGATCGCCCAGGGCGAGGAATAGAAGTATCCAACCCTAAGTTGATATAACCAAGTAAATGACTTGCATTTGGCTAGGCTTTTACCTTGACATGTGCCAATACTTAGACCAATGGTGATGTGAGAGAGCGGTGACCTAAACCCCAGCCAAGGAATGTCCAAAGGAATGCAAGACCCAATTACCAATGGAGAACCTAAGATACTAGAATGGTTGAGGGAGAGTGATTTGAGACCTACCCAAAGAAGTATGGTGCTATGACTTAAAGCATGTCTGCCAATGGAGACCAGCATACATAGAGTTAGAATCATACATGCATTGTTTGTCTCATATCATTTTACATCTGCTATGTTCTGTTATCATGTTATTTATGTTGTTTTGGAATAACTTGCCTTCCTGAGTTCTTTTGAACTCACTCCTTTTTGCAAATATCTTTGTTAGACTACTTTGCAGATATTGATGAGTATGACGGCCAGTACTATGAGCGCAAGCCGATGATGCATACTACTCCCAAGGTGCTAGCTATTATGAAGATAACAGTGAAGATCCCCTGTGTGATCATGCTGCGTTCCAGGATTAGCCCTATCTTGGAGTGGAAGTGGCCGTGTTTTGTTTCTAAGGTTTATGTTTATGAAGATACTCTTTATAAGTTAGAAGAGACCATGGCTTAGTTTGATTACTTCTTTCTTTCCTTTCTTTTGAGAATCGGTTGTAATCTTCTTTTTTATTTTCGATCTACATTTTTGCTGAGTTATGTGGAGTGATTTTTTCCGCACACTCTACATATGATTGTTCGACATTGATTATTATATTGGTATTATTTCTTTCCGCACTCTGATTATGTTGTCATTCTCTTCTTCTTATCTTGATCTCATTGTTTATATAATGTTACTTTGATTATATCTTGTTCATGATTATGTTATTGTATATGTGGGAGGTTGGTTTCCTCAATACTTGATCTTCGGGGCTATGGATCACACACTCGGGTATCCCAGGTAGGGTATCGGCTGGGTGGATGTGACAATGTTGAACCGGGTTCAATCACGGTCGGGTCAAGAAACCCGATCGGGGTCCATCCAAAGATCAAATCAGTAACTAACTCGAGGATAAAGGAACCTTACGGTTATGAGGATAAACATGATCCCAAATTATTCGGGATACATGATTGAGTTATAAATGGTAACAACCATTATACGAAGTGGACGATCATGTTAAGAAAGGTAACAACCTTCATGTCACATCCACTCAGCCGGTACCCCATCTAGCATACCCGGGTATGTGATCCACACTCCCAAAGATCAAGTATCGAACAACCATTCTTTCCGCATATGCGATAACACAATCATGAACAATAATAATCCTGGTAAAAGCATATAATAAAGAATCAAGAATAAATTAAGATAGATAATCAGAGTGTGGAATGAAGATGATACCAAGTGTATAGATATAATTCAAAAGGAGAGAGAGAGAGAGAGAGAGAGAGAGAGAGAGAGAGAGAGAGAGAGAGAGAGAGAGAGAGAGAGAGAGAGAGAGAGAGCGATCAGAAGTCACTTCCTCACATGGCAGCGGAAAGTAGCTAATTCAAGTTAAGTTACACATCACATCTAACGAGTATATCAAAGAAAATTAAATTACAGATCCGGTTTTAAAGGAGAATCCAAAATATGACATTAAACAAATGTTTCCTCAGTCACATAAAATACGTCCTCATAAGTATAAATATCCGAAGTCCAGTATAGCTGCTCTAGCACCAGTGTCGGGCTAATCCTGGTGTGTAGCATAGTCCTCTTCGGTACCCTCACAATTATCTTCATAGTAGCCACTACCCTGAGGGTAGTGTGGCTCATCAAAGGGTGCTTCAAAGGATGTGCCATCGAACTCTTCAAAACCTGTAGAATAGTCTAACAAAACAATTGCACAAAAAGGAATGAGTTCAAAGGAACTCAACAAGGCAGTTAATCCATAATACATAAACCATATGATACAAGTCATAACATGATGCAAATGATATGAGACAGATGATGCAATTATGATTCTAACTCTACATATGGTAGACATGCTTTAAGTCATAGCACCATACTTCTTTGGGTAGGTCTCAAATCACTCCTCCCTCAACCATCCAGGTATCTTGGGTTCTCCGGTGTGAATTGGGTCCTGCATCCATCTCGGAGAATTCCATGGTTGGGGTTTAGGTCACCACTCTCTCACATCACCATTGGTATAAGTATTGGCGCATGTCACGGTAAAGCCTAGCCCAATGCAACTCATCACTTAGTCATACCATGTCAGATCCAGATACGTCCATTCCTCGCCCCGTGCGATCCTTTCCGGTATCCTTCACACTAGAGTCACGGATATTACTCACCGACTCAGCAGCCCCATTGGTCATCCACAAATAGTAGACCGGAAGCTCTCACATCCTCTCACGGATATGACTCACCGATCTTCGAGTGCCCGTTAGCCCAAGTCTGACTATTTGCAACCCTACGAACAATGGCCCCTTTCAAGTATTCGTAATATGATCTATGTCCTCTCACGGGTTGGCTACCGGTCTTGAGCGCCCATCAAACCATACTACTACCATGGGTTGTTCGGTCTCAATACCCTTTTGATTCGGGTCTGATATGACAAGGACATCCTAGCGATACACCTAGACAAGTCCTATGTATGTCATCCAATAATTCGAGAAAGCGTCAATGGACACTTTCGGAGAACATCCCATACTATTCCCTCCAATGTCCAATGACAGAATTGTCAGTAGGACATTCCTCAATCCCAAATCATACTTTGTCAATCACATTCTCAGTTCATCATATCACATATACATGATACATCATATCATAATATCGCATGATTCAAGTGTATATGTAAATAACAATAATTAAATAGGCATGATATACAAGAGTAATTAAACATGTTACTACTGTTAAAAGACATCTACAATAGTCATATGATGTTGAAATACAAATGATAAGCTAAGCATACCAAGTTATCAATCATCATTGTAATAAACACACAGTCTATGTCATATGGGTATAACCGTCCTTACCTTAATCAAATCGGGAAATATAGCTAGTACCACTTAGAATATTCCCCAATTAAGTGCTTGAACCCTAGACAACATATATGCAACATTAGAGAAGGAAACAATCAAATCGGAGATCAAACGGAGCGAAACAAGCAAGTGTTGAGTTGCTGTCCTCCTTTGGTCGACTGACTCAATCGACCAAGTAGTCGACCAAGATGAACAGTAACGCGCAGCATAGTGAATTTGGGCCCAAAACTAATCTTCCGGGTCTCGGATCGATCCGAAACTTTGAGGGATTGATCATAGCAGTATAATGACACTATACAATGAATATTATCATGATCCAATGGTCCAATTAGGAATACCCAAATTGAAACCCTATGTTCTATATGCTTAACATCAAGAATTGAAATGGAATTTGTTGCAATGGCAAGGAATGATGGGGAATCAGCTAAGGAAGTGATAAGAACTATACTAGAATCATAAACCAATAGTAAATCAGACCTAGCATACATATACACATCAGTTTAGATCAATAAGACAGGTTGGAATGACAAGAATCATAGAAATGCAATGCTATTGATTGTATTGAATGCATAGCATAGCAAGAATGGAAAGAAATTAATGGAGATGAAAGGGGAAACACATGACCAAGTGTTTACAAGGTTGCAGCACTTCAGCCATAGTCTCAATAGTAAGAAAGAGTGGAGGAAAGAGTAGATTAGAAGAAAAGAGAGAGAAACCATACCTTGAGGAAGTAATTGAAGAGGGAATGCAATGATTGAGGCCAAGAATCTTCACCAACTTCAAGAGAGGGCTTTGGGAAGCTCACTCCTCGTGCTCTGGAGTGCCAATGATTAGGGTAGGGTTCTATTCACGAGTTCCCATAAAGTAGGGTTAAAATAATAAGGAATTTTGTGATTTTTGGATTTATTAATCTGCTGATCGACTGGCTGGTCGACCAAGCAGTTGAGGCCTGAACAGCAATTTCAGACAGGGAAATGAAAGGCCAGACTGACCCAAACTGAGTTGGGTTTTCTCCTACAAGTCAATCAACAAGTCTAGATTAGATAAATACCTTCAGAACGAGATTGGAAGTGCATCATGTACTTCAACTACGCTTTCCCCCTTCTAGGTGCATTTTTTCACTGAACACTGATAGTGTATCCAAGTAAGGGGCATGACTATCAATATCCATAGGCTCTGAGTCATACACCAAATCTTAGACTATGAGGGCCCACAAGTCTCTTCTTCCACTACTCCAGGTCTTCGGACCTACAAACACCAATGGATCTTGGTCAGGGTCAGGGTTAGGAAAGGGCTGGATTTTACACTTCATCTGCGAAAAAGGGTTAAAACTCTAAGATCGAATGGCCACCAAGTGAAGATGTGTACTAATCCAACGGTTGGGAATGAAAGGTAAATCCTATATAAACTAAAGGATTATACACAACGAAGGTATTTGAATCATTTTCCTCCATTATCATATTCAATCTAGGCTCTGCAACTAGTTAGAGCTCTGTAGTGTTCCACTTTCTAACTTAACCTTTGGAGGTGGCTGTTTGACCGCACGGTCAGTCCACATCTAACTCTGTTTTGTAGGCCAACTCCAAGGGATCTGAGGGTTAAATAGATTTTGGACTCATCATTTGGCGCTATTTTTGGGAAATGCTTCAAAAAGCCATGGTGGATACCAGATCAGCAACACTGAGGAATCAAAATCTTAATCCTCCCCCAGGAGGACAACCCCCTGAAGGAAATCGTGTTCGCGACGAAGGAATTCATGAAGATAAAGAAGTTGGCGTAGTTGGTCGCCTAAACAATCGGAATAACCTTCAGGAACAGATGAAATAGATGCAAATCCAAGTTTTGGAGATGCAAAAAATGCTCCGAACAGTGGCCAGATGCCTAGAAGCACCAAGACATCCTAACCTCCGTGATCGAGAAGAAGCTCAAGGACAAGCAGAAAGGGCTGGGTAAGAATTTCACTAGTTAGAGGATGTTCTCCTCGGAGAAATAGATAAGGTCAAAACTTCGGGCAAGAATGAAATCAAGATATGCAAGGAGTTCGGGAAGATCGATTAGGAGTGAGAAGAACTGGGGAATTGCCCAGAAGAGATGATCAGAACATCCATGATCGTGCGCAGGGAAGTCGAACTAGAACTCTTACTAGACTTGAGCATGGAGTACACACGCATTCGGCAACATCTCCTCTTTTGGGTCGTGGTAGCATTCGATCAAATGGTACTTGGGCAGTACAAATTGATCAAGAACTAGCAGATATTAACCAGAAGTTGGGACAACTCACGAGGGGTAGGAGGACTGATGATATTTATTCAATTATTAGGAAAACCCTATTCGTAGATGCCATTGCCAAGTACGAGTTCCCTCATTATTTTAGGCTCCCGATTTTCTCTCCATTTGATGGATCTAGAGATCCTATTGCTCACATGAGTTACTACCAACAGACAATGGCTGTTGTTGGTAATTTGGATGAAATTCTATATAAAGTGTTTGGGTCTTCACTCACAAGGGCAACACAGAAGTGGTTCTCAAACCTACCTTCGGGGAGAATTGCTGACTTTGATGACTTGGCCCAAAACTTTATTGGTCGGTTCCAAAGTGGGATTCAAACCAAGAAGACCGAAGAAACATTATTCACTGTCAAACAATGAAAGGAACGGATCTATTTGGGATTATTTGCAAAGATTTAACAATGCAACCATGGAGATTGAAAACTTGGATGAACAAGATGCCAAAATAGCTCTCTTCATAGGCCACAACAACAGACGACTTTTGGAGTTATTGTTGCAAGATATGCCTGGCCACTTACCCTGAACTTGTCCAAAGATGCCAGAAGTATGCAAAGGTTATAGAGATCCTTGATGCACGCCAAGGAGAGACGATGTCACATCTCCCCAGCTGGTACCCTATCTGGAATATCTGGAGGTGTGACCCACAACCTTGAAGATCAAGTTTAGGGCGATCATATACCCACATAGCACAATTGTTACATCCACCCAGCCGGTACCCCATTTGGAATACCCGGGAATGTGATCCACAGTCCAGGATCAAGATTCGTAGGTCCATGCCTCCCACATACACAATGATATAATCATGAACAAAGATAATCAAAGTAAAAACAATTAATACTAAGTATCATGAATAAGATAAGCTTAAATAAATCAGAGTGCGGAAGACAGATAACAGTAAAGTGTGAACATAATCATAAAGGTGAGAGAAGGTATGATAACCACTCTCTTAGAGCAGCGGAAAAGAAGTGTGATAACGTTAATTACATGTCCAAGTATCTGAAAGATAAATCCAACAAGTTAATTACAGGCCCAAATACTCCAAAAATACACCAGGGGAATGGGGCACTAAGCTAGGGTTTCCTCTACTCTAATAATAGTCTCCTCAATGGTACGAATGAAGTAAACCCAGCTTTGTCGCTCCCTCACACCCGTGGGGCTAACCCTGGTGCGGATAGTAATCCTCCTCGGCACCAACACTCGGATCTTCACAGATGCCACTACCCGAAGGGTAGTATGCGGAATCATAGTCCGTCTCGAAGGGGTGGCATCATAGTCTTCGGTACCTGTAGGATAATCTAAAAACATTTGTACAAAAGGAATGAGTTCGAAGAACTCAACAAGGTAGTTATTCCATATTGAGAAATCATACACATACAGAACATACATAATGCAATGTGATATGGAACATATGATGCAGTATGATTCTAACTCTATGAATGCTAGTCTCTAGGGTAGACACGCTTTAAGTCATAGCACCATACTTCTTTGGGTGGTCAGTCACCCCCCTCAATCATACAAGATATCTTGGGTTTGCCAGGGAAGTTCGATAAAGTCATCTTAAAATCCATGGTAAGGGAATAGGTCACCGCTCTCTCACATCACCATTTGGTATAAGTACTGGCGCATGTCGTAGTAAAGCCTAGCCCAATGCAAGTCATCTATTCGGTCTGTCAAGTCAGATCCAGATACGTCCATTCCTCGCCCCCAGCAATCCTTTCCGATATCCTTCACACTAGAGTCAGCGAAATCCCGGATTTCGGACTCATCAACCCTATTGGTCATCCACAAATAGTAAACGGGAAGCTCTCACGTCCTCTCATGGATTGGTTACCGATCTTGAGCTCCCGTGAGCCCAAGTCTAGCCATTTGCAACCCTACCAATAAATGGCCCTTTTCGGGTATCCGTAGCATGGTTTATGTCCCCTACCAGATTGGTTACTGGCCTAGAGCTCCCATCCAACCATACACTACCACGGGTTGTTCGGTCTCAATGCCCTTCCGATTCGAGTCTGACACGACAAGGATAAACCTAGCCAGCCAACTAGACAATCCTATGTATGTCATCCAATAACCCGGGAAAGTGTCTATAGGCACCATCGAAGAACATCCCATACTATTCATTCCGATGCCTAAGGACAGAAGTATCAATAGAACACTCCCCAATCCCATGTCATACGTAAGCAATCACATATTCAAGTTCATCATCTTTCATGCATCCAATGCATCTTATCATAAAATTTAAATCATGATATTGAAATGAATCATCATAGACATAAGTAAACAAGAATAGTAAGGTAACATGACAAAAGTATGAAGATGTCAATACTACTGTTCTAACACATATATAACAGTCTTATAAAGATTTGAAAGTAATCAAAAGGTTCTATTCATAAACAAGAACATAAATCATAAGTTGGTGATCTATATGTTTATGGAGATAACCATCCTTACCTTGGGTTGAATTGATGATGAATTGAGAGTACCAAGAAATAGTCCAAAATAATTGTTAAGGCCCTAAACAAACATCAATAATAAGTTAGAGAAGAAATTAGGAAAATTGGATATTAATTGGATCAAAACTGGCCAAGGTTGCTGGATATTACAACAATAATATAATCAAGAGCCGAAACAAATCATTGTGTTCAAGTAATTTAAGAAACAATCATGTATGGATTTTAGAAAGATTACAAGCGAATATCAGAGTGTTGAATAAACAAGATTAGAGTAAAGTGTATAGCGGAAATATACCCTACAATCAATTCGGAAGGTAGATTGAATCTCTAAAGTATTCTAAAGCTATTACATTCCGTTAAAAGAAAGAAAGAAATAGATTACAACTATTCAAAGTATGTGTCCTTGTTCAAAATGTAATTTCTATACTTCAGGGTCTCCGTCTCTAGCACCGGGTACTCCAGTTCTAGGTTTGGACTAATCTTGATACGCACAGTCATTACACTGTATAGTTCAGAATAGCTAACAACTTGTACATAGTACAGGTCACTCTCCGTGGCTTCATAGTCTTGATTTCAAAGTCATCAATACCTGCAACAGAATCTAAAAACATATCCCCCAAAGGATGAGCTCAAAAGAACTTAGCAAGTAGCTCAAACACACTTAACAATTATAAGCATTCACAATCTCAATACAAGAACAAGATACAAAAGCAAAACAAGCATGATGCAATGATATGAAACAATATGCAAGTATGCTTCTAACTCTATATATCCTGGTCTTTATTGGTAAACACACATTAAGATAAAACACCATACTTCTATGGGTTGGTCTCAAATCACTCTCCCTCAACCATCTTTGTCACACCCCACCCGTCTGTCTCGGTTACCCCGCCCGACAACCTGTGGGTGCGATCCGTCACAAGATCCAAGGTTTTAGTCTATCAACAATATTTAAAACAAATAAAGATAATCAAGAGCAAAGACTATTCAATAATTGAATTAAATGAATTACAAGAGTCCAAAATACTCCAATGTCAATAAATAAAGGAAAGAAATAATGAATAAAATGGATAAAGGTTTCAGCGGAAGTAAACAAAAAGGTTATATCAATTTCTACCCAGTTTCCTTTTCTAAATCTAAAAAATGTTTTTCATGGATCTCAAGGTAAGGTGTTCTCCAATTCAACTCTATTCACCGAGCAAACTTTCTGACCACCCTCCGCCTTTGATCATCAATAGGTGCGATAAGCACACTCCATGCAGCTACAGGAGCTCCCGCACATGCTATTTCCATCTCCCATTGACGATGCCACATCTTCTTCATACGGGATGGTTCCTTCATAGGAAACCAGTCCATCTTCATGTAAAGTTCCTTCTTCTGTGCAGGCTAATAAACAATACAAAATAAAAACATGAGTTCTAGAGAACTCAGTAAGAAACAATCAACCTCCCATCAATATATCCAACAATGCCAAGATACATGAATAATATAAATGAATGAAAAATATGAATGATACTATGATTTCTAACTATGCAGGTCTCTAATAGTTGACATGCTTTAAGTTATACACCAGCCCTCCTCTAGGTAAGTCTCATCACTCTGATCCGGCAAGGACTGGCTACCTCTGTAGGGATCCTGAGAAAAAGGGGAAAGTCCACACCTAGCTCTCAATTCCAAGGCTGGGGGTTAAGTCAACACTCTCTTACCACGACCATTGGTAATGAGTACTGACGCATGTCGGGGTTTCTAATCCAATGCAAGGTCATATTGGTTACATGTTTACATGAAGTCCAGATACATCCCCTATGGCACCAACCAACTCGGTTCAGTATCCTTCACAACCTAGGAGAAAGAATCCTCACGGACTGGATACCTCAGTTGGACTCCACTCCTTAACCCTATGGTCATCCACATATTATTGGGGCGGATGCTCTCATGATTCCTCACAACACCCGGTCCGATCCTTGGACATCCATGAACCCAACCCTAACATATGCAACCCTACCATTTATATGACTAACAGTGGACCACCAAGTCACATCACTGTCATCACGGGTCACTCAGTTTCAATCCCCCTACCGAAAGGGTAGTAGCATGTGGGGTACCTAACCATGCAATCTAGACTCTACCTAAATAATGCCATCAAATAGTAAAGACAGTGCTGGAGACATCAGCAGGCATGTGTCCCATTCCACAGCCTCCTTATATCCCTAGCTAAGATATCCCAAAATAGATACCTTATCCATCAGAACCATATACCAACTACCATTAATACATAACATCCATCATCAACACAATATGTATATAATTAAGACAAACAACAGTAAAGTAATATGATTTCTATATAAAACATGTAAATAGCAGCATATATAAAGAAATATGATTTCAAATATACACTAGGTTAACATATTATAAGTATATTTAAGAGATAGGATGAATTGTCCTTACCTGCATATAATAAGATTGTCCGTAAAATGAAATCCGATAACAATTATATGACTTTTCTTTCAAACAGTAGCTACCTATATACAGGGTTACAGTAACATATAAGTTAAATGAATCAATTTGAATCTGAACCAAAAACCATTTGGTCTATGTTTACTAGCCGGTTGCTTAGGTTGAGCGACCGCCACTAGTGACCGCCCCAAAAACAGTAAGTTTCAATCCGAAACTCAGGCCTCTGATTACTCGTTTTCAATCCGGATTTTGAGTAATCTTGACCTAAGTCTCGAATATAATACTCCCTAAGCCAAAAGGGTGAGGGAAAACTAACCATTACCATCAATAGATTACCCAGAACTCTCCCCTTGACTGGATTAACCTTCTCACGAAAACAGGGTTTCATTTACGGTTAATTCATCTCAAGTAGAATAAAAAAAGAGTTAAAAAGATCCAAGGGTGTAACCACAAAGACGAGGGGAAGGGTTAACACTAATTTAACGGACAAAGAGAGTAAAGAACAAAAGATTAATTCATTACCTCATGCCAGAGAGTCAGAAGAGGAAAGGACTGATCTCCAAGTCACTGCCAAGCACTCCGAGTCTCTTTTGGAACTTCCCCGCAGCCGTCTAACCTCCAAATTTAGCAACCACAAATAAAATATTCATTACTTAGACGAGGGTTGCCTTTTATAGAAGTCAGGGGGCAAAATAAGGTAAAATTCCCGAAAACAGACCGGGCGGTTGCTCCAGGCTATCGCTTGGTTTAATCGACCGCCACTAGCAACCGCCCCCATGTAATTTTCCATACAAGGGTGCTTTTGCTAGGGGGTTGATACCCAAGGCCAACCTAGCCCTAAAGAAGAGATGGGGGAGATCTTACCTTCAATCCGGACATCTCTGAACAACACTTGACTTCTAGAATTCCAAAATCCAAGCAGGGCAGGCTTTTCAGATAAAGGATCCAAATCCATGGGTTCAGGGTATGGATCATGGACTCAATCTGGACACTCCACAAGTTCACCCGACTAGACCTTCGGGTTCTCGGACCTGAAATACGGATCTCGGGTTTGAAATATGGGGGTTGTTACATTCCTCCCTCCTTAAAAGAAATTGCGTCCCCGAAATTACAACGTACCTAAAGGTCCAAAAAGGTGAGGATACTTGGACCGCATCTCATCTTCTTTCTCCCAAGATGCTTCCTCAAAAGAGTGATTCTTCCATCTGATCTTCACCAAAGGTATAGTCCGATTTCTCAACTGCTTGTCCTTCCGATCCAAAATCTCAGCCGGTTCTTCATCATACATCAAACCCGCACTCAAACCTTCTGGTTCATGCTGGAGCAACTGCTCTGCACTTGTCAAGCATTGCCTTAGCATGGAATACATCATGCACACTAGCAAGAGACGGGGGCAGAATCAACTGATAAGCTACTGGTCCAACCTTTTCAATAATGTCAAAGGGACCAATATACCTAGGGCTGAGCTTTCCTTTAACATTAAAATGCATGACTCCTTTCATTGGCGAAACTTTCAAAAACGCACGCTCACCAACTTGAAACTCAAGGTCAGACCTTCTTTTATCCACATAAGACTTCTGTCAAGATTGAGTAGTTTTGATCCTTTCTCTAATCATATCCACCATGGTGCTGGTGGTTTCGATTAGATCAGGGCCAAGAACACGCCTTTCCCCAACTTCATCCCAATACAGAGGAGTTCTACAAGTCTTTCCATACAGAGCTTTAAACGGGGCCATTTCAATACAGAGCTCCACCAAGGCTAGGTGGTCATCCCAGTTACCACTCATATCTATGATACATGCTCTAAGCATATCTTCCAAAATCTGTATGGTCCTTTCCGATTGGCCATCAGTCTGAGGATGATGAGCAGTACTCAAATTCAGCTGAGTACCTAGAGCTTTCTGCAGACTATTCCAGAAACGCGACGTAAACCTCAGGTCTCTATCTGACACAATGCTAATAGGAACACCATGCAGTCTCACCACATTATCAACATAGAGTCGGGCCAACTTATCCATAGAATAGGTGATCTTCATTGAAATGAAGTGTGCCGATTTGGTTAATCGGTCCACTACCACCCACACCGAGTCATTCCCTTTTCCAGATCGGGGTAGACCAGTGACAAAGTCCATAGCAATATCTTCCCACTTCCAACTGTGTACTGGAAGAGGTTGCAGAAGGCCAGACGAAGGCTGCCGAACAAGTCTCACATGTTGACAAGTTCCACACTTAGCGATGAAATCTTCCACATCATTCTTCATGCTAGACCACCAAAAATACCCTTTCATATCATGGTACATCTTCACGCTTCCGGGATGAATAGTAAAGATGGACTGATGAGCATCAGTCAAGATTTCGCTTCTAAGGTCTTCCACAAGCAGAACACAAACTCTTTCTCTAAAAACAAGAGCACCATCAAAGGCTAGGGATAAATCTTCCACATCCTTAGTCTTTGAAGTGATCAAGTCAATCTTCTTCTTCAATTCCGAATCAGTCGACTGTAGAACAACAATTCGGTCCCTCAAACTTGGTCGGACTGACACAGCTGCCAAAATAGCACCAGAACTTTCTGACAAAATCTCAAGTCCAAATCTTACAATGGAGAACAATAAGGGCTTACATAGACCTCTTGTGTCCCAAATCTAGAAACTCACAATTAGGGCGGTTACAGAATATAAGTTATATATTTGTAACCACCGCATAATGTGAAAGTGATTCATTCGTGCGAGAGTTTTTCTAGAAAAGAGGCGGCTCCATCTCTCTCTCTTTTTCTCCAAGAAATGCATGAAGGAGAAACTCATTGGAGGTTTCCTTCCTTTGCTTTAGATCACTCATCCATCCTTCTTTCCACATGACATTTGGGTTGTGGAAATTATTCCCTATCCTAGTGATTGTGGAATCACCCTGATAGAGCTTTGGTGGTGGAACGAGAACATGGATCCAAATTTACTTCCACTGCGTATATTTCATTATTTGGGAAAGCGAATCCAGGTAAGGATTTTTCCCATCAATTAATCGAATTGAGATAACTGGAGTTATTACCAACAGTTACTCTTGCTGTGATTAGGAAGATGGTATTGCATCCTTGCAAACACCTCTTCTATGATCTTCAAGGTTGCGGATCCATTCAATTCTAATGATGCTATGATTCCCCTATTTGATTTTCTAAAGGAGATCATGGATATCTTCATGATGCATGTTTGATCATATTCTCTAGCATGATTAATCAATTCTTATGATGATTCTTATCTCTGATATGTTACTGATATGCCATTAGAGTGAAGCCTTGTTCCCTCTAATTTCCCCTTTGAATCCATGGTGTGTTTTGCCATGAAAACCATGTTGTTTCTAATTTAGAAAGTCATGTTTCCAAATTAGAAAGTTATGATTTTTGAGCATGGATTGTCACATCCACCCAGTCGGTACCTACCAGGCATACCTGGGTATGTGATCCACAGTCCATAAGATCAAGTATCGACCAACCATGCCTCCCACATACACGATAACACAATCATGAACAATAATAATCAAGGTAAAAGCATATAATAAAAGAAGTCATGAATAAGATAAGAACAAATAATCAGAGTGTGGAATAAAGATGATACCAGATGTATAAATATAATCCAAAAGAGAGAGAGAGAGTGAGCGGAAGTCACTCCCTCAGTGGCAGCGGAAAAGTAGTTAATGAAAGTTAAGTTACAGAACCATCGTCTAAGAGTATATCAATGAAATTAAGTTATAGATCCAAGTTCCAAATAATAACAATAAAAAGGCCGAAGCTAAGGTCTCCTCAGTCGTGTACAAGATGTCCTCGTAGGTGTACACGAAGGAAACTAAGCATGGCCTCTCCCACACCAAAGTCAGACTAATCTTGGTAAGGAGGATAATCACCCTCGGCACCTTCACAGTATGTTTCATAGTGGCCAAGACCTTCAGTGTAGTATGTGGGATCCTGGTCCGCCTCAAAGTATGAGCCATCGGCTTCTTCGGTACCTGCAGGGAAGTCTAACAAAACAATTACATAGAAAGGAATGAGTTCAATAGAACTCAACAAGGCAATTAATCCATAATACATAAACTATATGTTACAAGTCATAACATGATGCAAGATGATATGAAACACATGATACAAGTATGATACTAACTCTACGTATGCTAGTCTCTACGGTAGACATGCTTTAAGTCATAGCACCATACTTCTTTAGGTAAGTCTCAATCACCGGTTGGTAATGGGTCCTGCATCCCTCGAGACAAATCCATGGTTGGGGTTTAAGTCATCGCTCTCTCACATTACCATTGGTCTAAGTAGTGGCGCATGTCAAAGTGAAGCCTAGCCCAATGCAAGTCATCTACTTAGTCATATCATGTTAGATCCAGATACGTCCATTCCTCCCATCCCGGGATCCTTTCCGGTATCCTTCACACTAGAGTCACGGATATTACTCACCGGACTCACCAACCCTATTGGTCATCCACAAATAGTAGACGGGAAGCTCTCACATCCTCTCATGGATATAACCCGCCGGTCTTGAGTGCCCGTGAGCCCAAGTCTAGCTATTTGCAACCCTACCAATAAATGGTCCTTTCGAGTATCCGTAGTATGATTTATGTCCTCTCACAGGGTGGTTACCGGTCTTGAGCGCCCTTCAAACCATACTACTACCACGGGTCATTCGGTCTCAACGCCCTTCCGATTCGGGCTGATACAACGGGGATGTCCTAGCCAACACATCTAGACAAGTCCTATGTATGTCATTCAATAATTCGGGAAAGCGTCGATGGGCATCTTCGGAGAACATCCCATACTATTCCCTCCAATGTCCAAGGACAAAAATGTTAAAAGGACATTCCCCAATCCCATATCATACTTATCCAATCACATTCTCAGTTCATCATTTCATACATACATGATACATCATCATATTGAAAGATACATCATAACATCACATGATAAAGTGTATAAATAAATGACAAGAATGAATAGACATGATAAGCAAAGTAATAAACATGGTGCTACTGTCATAAGGTAACTATAGCAGTCATATGATGTCTAAAAATAACTAATAAGCTAAGCCTACTAAGTTGCCAATATCAGTGTAATTGTCACATAGTCTATGTCATATGGGTATAACCATCCTTACCTTAAGCTGCGATGATGATAATCCAAAGGCCACAAAAGAATGATCCAAATATGGTATTAAGACCCTAGACAAACATAAATGAAAGATTAGAAAAGAAATCGGGAAAATCAGAAGTCGAACGGATCAAATTGATGAAGTACACAATTCAGCAATCAGTTGGTTGACTGATTGGTTGACTGACCCAGTCAATCAAGCAGTCGACCAAGTGAATAGTGTCGGGGCTAAATAGTGATTTTTGGCCTAAAATCGATCTTCTGGGGATCGGATCGATCCGAAACTTAGAGGGATTCATTGTAACAATATAAGGACACTATTAATCAAGTAATTAACACAATCTAATAGTCTAATTAGAAACCCCCAAATTGAAACCCTATATTCTAAATGCAATAATCATAGCATGAATTGAAATCAAGTGCAATTGCATTGGAAATGAAGGATTAGCTAGGGGAACTGATGGGCAATGGATTAGAATCATATGCTAGCATAGAACATAGACATAGCGCACTATATACCTCAGTTTAGGACAAGAATACATGAAGTTGAGAAGAAAATCAAAGAAATGCATATGCAAGAATTGAAATGATAGCATAGCATCAATGGAAATGGAATGAGATCAATGATTAGCTAAGAGTGAACACTTGGAGTGATGGTTGCAGCATCAACTCCAAGGTTGCAACAGCAAGAAAAGAAAAGAAAAGAGTAGGATAGAGAGTGAGAGTAATGAATCATACCTTGTAGGTGTTGATGGATACAGGGAACAATGATTGGCAATGATTGGAAAGGAATAATCCTCACCACTACCATGGAGGTGCTTTGGGAAGCTCTCCTCACGTTCTCAGCAAGTTAGAAATGTGGAATAGGGTTCAAAACATGAGAAACACTTTAATAGAGAGAGAGGAATATCCAAAAAGCATCTTTTTCTTGGATTTGTACAACCTTTGGTTGACTGGCCCAGTCGACCAAGCATGTACAACATGCTTGAATCAGGGAAATGAAAGGCTATACGGGTTCGAATTGAGTTGGGTTTTCTCCAACAAGTCAATAAACAAGTCTAGAGTAGAGAAATACCTTCGAAACAAGACCAGAAGCGCATCAAAAACTTCAACTAAGCTTTCCCTCTCCTAGGTGCAGTTTCTCACTGAACACTGACAGTGTATCCAAGTAAGGGGTTTCACTGTCAATATCCATGGGCTCCGAATCATACACCAAGTCTTCCACTACGAGGGCCCACAAGTCTCTTCTTCCACCACTCTAGGTCGTCGGACCTATACACATCAAGGGATCCGAGTCAGGGTCAGGGTCAAGGTTAGGATAGGGTTGGGTTTCATATGGATGATGCCCAATTCATGCTATATAGTCTTAGTATGTTCGTGTGAGGTTTCCTTTCGAATTTCAGATCAATCAGACTTCAACGAAGAAGATATGACCAAAGCAATGTAATCTGCCCAGACAAAATTCTGCTTGGTCGATCCCATCAACCAGTGACCATCGACCAAGCATGCTACTGACAACAACTTTTCTTAGTTTTGCTCAGTTTCAACTCCAATCTTTTGGGAATTGTTTCTTATGACCTATACATGTTTTGTCAAGCTTGTTTGTGTGATTTTGGATATGTTCTCTAATCTCTTATTTGAAGACTATAAGTTTGGATTTCGAGGTGAGTATTCCAGCTCACAATATGCCTATTTACATGTCTTATTGTAATATGACATGAATGAATGACCTAGCTACTGCTACTTCAATTTCTTTACATCATGATACTTTTGCAACTATTGTAGCTTATCCACATTGTGAATTACATATTTGAATTGATTATTGATTATGAGAATATGGTATGGACTATGATGTGGATATGAGTGTGAATATGACTTGCATGGAATCATGATGTGATGTGGATGCCTAGGTCGGAGTTGTGGAATGGGGAATGCCCTATTGGCATTTCTGTCTTTGGACATCAGTGGAAGTTGTATGGGATGCTTTCCTATGGTGCCCCTTGACTCTTTCCCTAACTACTGGTTGACATACCTAGGATTGGTCTAGCAGTGTTTGGCTAGGAATACCCCTGTTATATCAGACTCGATTTGGAAGGGTATTGATACCAAACAACCCGTGGTAGCAATGGGATTTGTGGGCGCTCAAGAGCGGTAACCAACCTGTGAGAGAACATGAATCACATTGTGGTTACTCGTGAGAGGCCATTTAATGGTAGGGTTGCAAATAATAGACTTGGGCTCATGGGCGTTCAAGATTGGTAACCAATCCGTGAGAGGATATGAGAACTTCCCGTCTATTATTTGTGGATGAACAATAGGGTTGATGAATTCGTAGTCCAGGACTATGCTGACTCTAGTGAAAAGGATACCGGAAAGGATCTTGTAGGGGGAGGAATGGATGTATCTGGACCTAAGTTGATATAACCAAGTAGATGACTTGCATTTGGCTTGGCTTTACCCTGACATGCGCCAGTAATCATACCAAATGAGAGTGTTGAGCTAAACCCCAGCAAAGGTTGTCCGTAAGGTTTCAGAACCCATTACCAACTGGTGAACATAGTGAGACTTACCCAAAAGAGTATGGTGCTATGATTTAAAGCATGTCTACCAACAGAGACCATCAAACATACATAGAGTTAGAAGCATATTTGTATTTATTGTTTCACATCATTGCATATATGTTTGTTTGTGAATGCATGTGAAGATGCTTATTGTGATTGGATTACTTGCTAAGTTCTTTTGAGCTTACCCTTCGAGGGACTTGTTTTTAGATGACATTGCAGGACCGAAAGAAAAATCGTGCCACAACATGGAGAACCTTTCCATACATGGTACAGCTCTGGAAGTCCTTGGACAAGGTTTTGATCAGCGAGGCAGCCAACACACAGATTTGGTCTGCATTGATGGCAGCCGGCATCGTCTTATTCGACGATGGGATCGTGCACTAGATGTTGATCTGAAGCTTCAAGAGCATAACCCAAAGGTGAAGAAGATGAAGACTGAAGAAGAAGAAGAGCCAACTGAAGATGTTGATTAGACTTCTCTTGTTTCTTCTAGACTTTTCTTTTACTTGTATTAGCTTAGAGCTTAACCTTAGATTTCGATCTACCTTCCGCATATGTTGTGGAGTATATTTCCGCTATACTCTACAGTTGTCTTTTGATTTGGTATCATGTTATTCCACACTCTGATATTCTTTAGTGATCCTTCTAAGATCCTTTCTTGACATTTATTAATAAATTACTTGAATACAAAACCCATGGAAATTGATGATGGTGTTTCATACTTGGAAGTTTTGGCAGGTTTGGAAATGAAACTGCACCTTGATGAAGATGAGATTAGTTGATGCACTTAAAGCTTAGTTGGACATGATTTGAAGGCATTCCTCTATACTAGGTAAATCAGATGTTGAGTTGGGAGAAGCCCGTTGGATTAGGAAGATATTTGGACCTTGATATCCCTATTTAGGCCTTGCTGATATGCTTGGTCTACTAGGCCGATCAACCAACTGGGACCAAATCTTTGAAGATCCTTTGTTAGGTCTTTTGGTGCTCTATATATTAGAACTACGTTTTTTTTAGCCTCTTTTGTTTCTAAAACCCTTAGAGAACATGGAGAACCCCTCTCAAAGCCTCTCTTGGTGTTGAAGATCTACTTGCAAGTTTTCAAGTTTTCATCTCTTGTTTTTCAATCAAAGGTTAGTAATCTCTCAATACTTGTTGCTGATTTACTCTTACATGATCTAATCTCTTTACTATGATTATGAAGAAGGTATTGCATCCTTGCGAACACCTCTTCATCAGTATTCAAGGTTGGGAATGAATCTCCATTCGTTCCAATGATCTTCATACTTGATCATAGCCATGATTCTTACAATTTCTTCATGAAGCCATGATCATTCTTTCGATTTGATTTCTCTAGCATGTTAGATCTGTTTTCATGTAAGATTCATGTATGATCTCCTATTTATGTTCTACTAGAATGAGATCTTATCATCTCTAGTTCCTCTTTTGAGTTCATAGCTTGTTTTCATCAAAAACTATGATTTTTACCAAATTAGAAAGTCATGTTTCCAAATTAGTAAGTGTTGTTTTTGACCATTGTTGGTGTCTAATCTATGCTACTTAGTCTTAGATTATAGTTCCTAATGTTCCTTTGAAATTTCAGAGTGTTTTGAGTCCCGAAAGATGAGTTTCGGATCAAAATTCTGATTTCTGCTGTGTACTGTTCATCTGGTCAATTGGTTGGTCGATTGGACCAAGCTACCATCCAATCAACCAAGGCTGACAGTAGCTGTGTTCTTTGTCCGATTTGATCCGTTTGACCTCTAATCTTCTAGGCCTTTTTCCTAATGATGTATCTATGCTTGTTTAGGGTTTATTTGTTAACTTTGGAACCATTCTCTTTGATCTTAAGATTTTCATTGAATCTAATTAAGGTAAGGACAGTTGTTTCCATATTAACTTAGATTGCATGAATCTTAGTTTCTAGATTGGGAAACTCATGGATTTGCTACTGTTATTGCATTTTCTAATTATGATGTTTTTGATGTAAGTATAGTAGGACCTTACTCATGTATTTCTTTTATTACTTGATCATATACAGATTCTTATTCATGTATGTTACTTATTCAATTGATCATGTCATTGTGCAATCTTCTATATGATGAGATATTAGTTGTGTATGATATGACTAAATTGGGAATGTGATTGATTAGGTATGATTTGGGACTGGGGAATGTCCTTTTGACATTTTTGTCCTTGGACATCAGTGGGAATGGTATGGGACATTTTCGAGGGTGCCCTTTGACGCATTCCCGAATTATTGGTTGTCATACCTAGGGCTTGTCTAGCGGTGTTTGGCTAGGATGTCCTTGTTATATCAGACCCGATTCGGAAGGGTATTGAGACCGAGTAACCCGTGGTACCAATATGCATTTTTGGGCGCTCATGACGAGTAACCAACCCGTGAGAGGACATGGATCACATTGTGGGGGACATTTGTTGGTAGGGTCGCATTTAGTAGACTTGGGCTTATGGGCGCTCAAGACCGGTATCCAACCTGTGAGGGGACATGAGAGCTTCCCGTCTATTATTTGTGGATGACCAATAGGGTTGATGAGTCCATAGTCCGAGTTGGTTGTTGCCATAGGATATGCTAACTCCTGGGGGAAAGGTAACGGAAAGTATCACCCGAGGCGAGGAATAGAAGTATCCAACCCTAAGTTGATATAACAAAGTAGATGACTTGCATTTGTCTAGGCTTTACCTTGACATGCGCCAATACTTAGACCAATGGTGATGTGAGAGAGCGGTGACAAAAACCCCAGCCAAGGAATGTCCCGAGGGATGCAGGACCCAATTACAAACGGAGAACCCAAGATACCGGAATGGTTGAGGGAGAGTGATTTGAGACCTACCCAAAGAAGTATGGTGCTATGACTTAAAGCATGTCTACCGATAGAGACCAACATATATAGAAGTTAGATTCATACATGCATTGTTTGTCTCATTTCATTTTGCATCTTTGTATGTTGTGTTATCATGCTTTACTAAGTTGCTATGGATATAACTTGCCTTGCTGAGTTCTTTTGAACTCACTCCTTTTTGTGCAAATATCTTTGTTAGATTATTCTGCCGGTACTGACGAATACGACAGCCAGTATTATGAAGCACAAGCCGATGATGCATACGACTCTCAAGGTGCTAGCGGTTACAAAGATTACGGTGAAGATTCCATGTGTGATCATGCTACGTACCAGGATTTGCCCTGTCTTCAAGTGGAAGCGGCCGTGCTTGATTTCCAAAGTCTATGTTTATGAAGACGTCTTTTATAATATGGAAGAGACCTTAGTTTAGTTTAAATATTTATTTTCTTTCTTTCTTTTTGGGAACCAGTTGTAATCTTTTCTTTTACTTTCGATCTACTGTTCCACTATAGTTGTGGAGTGACTTTCTGCACACTCTACACTTTGATTACTATATTGGTGTCATTCTTTATGCACTCTGATTATATTGTCATTCTTATCTTGATCTCTTTTGTTTACATAATGTTACATTGATTATATCTTGTTCATGATTATTTTGATCTTCGGGGCTATGGATCACACACTTAGGTGTCACATCCACCCAGCCGGTACCCTATCTGGCATACCCGAGTGTGTGATCCACAACCCCGCCCGAAGATCAAGTAGATTTCCTCCCACATAAGCAATAACATAATCATGAACGGATATAATTAAAGTATAATATTATAAATAAGAGATCCAAATAAGGAAATAAATGACAGTATAATCATAGTGTGGAAAATGATACCAGATGTAAGCCTCAAAAAGGAGTAGGGTGAGGCGGAATCTCACTCCACAACTACAGCGAAATGTAGCACGTAAGTCTAAAAAGAAATACAAAAAGGAGTGAGTTCGAATGAACTCAGTAAGGCAAGTTAAATCATAACATCATAAATAACATGATTTCATAACATAACACGATGCAATGTGATATGAAACAGACAATGAATGTATGAATCTAACTCTATGTATGCTGGTCTCTATAGGCAGACATGCTTTAAGTCATAACACCGTACTTGTCACACCCTGCCCGCCGGGCCCGGTTACCCGCCCGACGACCCGTGGGTGCGATCCGTCACAGGATCCATGGTTTTAGTCTATCAATAATAATAAATACAAATACATGTAATCAAGAGCAAGAATAGTGCAATAATTAATAAAAAGGTTACAGGAGTCCAAATACTCCAATAAATATCCAAGAATGAACGAAAGAGGGAAAATCAAGAATCAAAAGTAATATCGAGTTTAGCGGAAGCAAAAATAAATAACTAAATAATCTTCTCTCTGGTTTTCTTTTCTAAAACTAAAAACTAGTTTTCTAACTTAGCAAGTAAAGATGTCCGCCAATCTTTCTTCATATGATCATCAAAATCCTGGCAATCTGCTTCTGTCGCCCATCAATGGGTGCTAAAAGTGCACACAAGCATCTTCAGGAGGCTCCATGCTCTGCAAGTTCATGTATCACTGTCTGTGCCACATCAGCTTCATACGAGAAGGCTTTTTCATATGAATCGTCTCCAACTTCCGACATTGTGCAACCATCTGTACAGTTTATATAATACATACAATGAAAGGAATGAGTTCCAACGAACTCAGTAAGGAACAAGCAATTCTCATATATATGTCAATACAATCCACGAATGCACAGATGAAATGATATGGATGGTATGCAGAAATATAAATGCTACTAAGATCTAACTATGCAAGTCTCTATAAGCTGACATGCTTTAAGATATACACCAGCCCTCCTTTGGGTAAGTCTCATCACTCTGATCCGGCAAGGACTGGTTACCTCTGTAGGGATCCTGGGCAAAGGGGTAAGTCCACACCTGGCTCTCAAACCATGGCTGGGGGTTAAGTCAACACTCTCTCACCACGACCATTGGCAATGAGTACTGGCGCATGTCGGGGTTTCTAATCCAATGCAAGGTAATAATGGTAACATACTATATGGAGTCCAGATACATCCCCTATGGCACCAACCAACTCGGTTCAGTATCCTTCGCAACCTAGGAGTAAGATCCTCACAAACTGGCTACCTCTGTTGGACTCCACTCCTTAACCCTATGGTCATACACATATTGTTGGGGTGGATGCTCTCATGACTCCTCACGACATCCGGTCCGTTCCTTGGACGTCCATGAGCCCAACCCTAACATATGCAACCCTACCATTACATGACCAATAGTGGACCACTGAGTCTCTGCACGGACTGGTTACCGCTGTTGGATGAAACATAGTCATGTCACCATTGTCACGGGTCACCCGGTTTCAATTCCCCTACCGAAAGGGTAATAGCATGTGGGGTACCTAGCCATGCAATTCTAGACTCCCTAAGTATGTCATCAAGTAATCATGATAGTGCTGGAGACATCAGCAGGCATGTGTCCCATTCCACAGCCTTCTGATATCCCAAGCTAAGATATCCCAATGGAATACCCCTTCCATCACAATCACACTACATCACTCTTTATCATACCATGAATAGTTGTGCAATATCATAAAAGATGAAGTACATCAAGGAATACCACAAACAGCGAGTATACAATAAGATTCACATGCTTTATACAATTACAGCAAGATACATGATCAAAGAATAGTAAATAGAACAGCTAAATCATCATGTATATGTAATTGCATATAAATAAGAATGCATGTCCTTACCTGTAATTATGTAAAATTCCTCTAACTTGAATTCCAGAAACTATTATAAGACTTTTACTTGAAACAAAGAACACCTATATAGAGGGTTACAAGAATATAAAAGAGTCAAGAGTCAAAACAAATCCAAAATCAAACTTACACAAACACTGGAAACCGGCCGGTTGCTTGACCCGATCGCTTAGGTTGAGCGACCGCCACTAGTGACCGCCCCAAAAACAGAGAGTTTCAGATCCGAAACTCAAGGCTTCGATTATCCGTTTTCAATCCGGATTTCGAGTGATCATGGCCAAAGTCTCGAATCTAAAGCTCCTAAAGACAATAGGTGAAGGGAAAACTAACAAACATCATAAATGGATTACCTAGAAACTCTCCCCTTGACTGGATTTATCCATTAACAAATGCAGGGATTCGTTTCTGGACAGGATCTCATCAAGAACATTGGAAAGGGAGTACAACAAATCAAATGGGTAACCACTAACAAAAAGGGGATGGGTTCATATCAATCAGAGTTTAAAAAGAAGAGAATTGCAGATGGAGATTCATTACCTTAATCAGAATCACCAAGAATAGAAGAGAAAATGTTTCATATCATTAACAACACTTCAAACCTGAATCCCGTACGTTTCCACAGCCGCCTAATCGCCCAAAATAGCAATCCTGAACATAATAATGGGTTAATAGGGCGAGGGATGCTATTTATAACGAACAAGGGGCAAAATAGGGCAAAACCCCGAAAACAGAACCGGGCGGTCACTCCAGCGGTTGCTTGGTTCAATCGACCGCCACTAGCAACCGCCCCCATGTATATTGCTATACAAGGGTGCTTTGCTCATGGGGTTGAAGACCAAGTACAACCTAACCCAAATGAAGACATGGGGAAGATCTTAGACCGAAAAGCAATCATAATAGGTTTATAACAAAGGGGTTAGGATTTCATCAAATATAACATATGGCTCATGAAAAGGTTATGATCACGGAAAGAGAGGGAATGATTGTTATCAAGAAAATAACAAGAAATCATAGGAAATCTAGTTTAGGTTAATAGAAACATTACCCATGAGGTTTCCCTCACATGGTAGGTTACAAAAGGTTTCCAGAAAGATCATTCAAGGGTTAGGGTTAAGGTTTCAAGAATCTATTAGCTAGGGTTAAGATCATGATGATGATCATAGATCTCAAAGAATAGAATGAGATCATGGAATAGATGGTTGCAAGGATGCATCATCTTTTTCCTGATCTCAATCAAGAATAAGAACGAAGAAAGAATAATTAGAAATCCTAATTAGGTTAAACATGGATCATGAAGAAAATATAGTGTGATCAAGGATAAAGAATTAGAGAATGATAGGTTACAATTTTAGTAAAGAAAACACATTAATTGGCTGTTAACAAGATCAAACTAAGGGTTCTTGGTTTGATCCAAGAGGTTAGGATTTCACCTTTTTTTTGGCTCCCAATGAAAAGGTTGAGAGCACCGGATGAAGGGAAGTAAATTGATAGCCAATAAAACAAGAAAATAAAGATGATCAAGTTTAGGTTAACACAAATATTACCCAAGGGAAAGAGAAACAAAGAATGCACAATCTGAAAAGGTGTTGGGGAGTTTCCAATAGATAAAAGAACAATAGGGTTTCATATATGGTTACCTCTCATGAGAGTTGGTTACCTCCCATGAGAGTTACCCATAATTAATTCTCAAAAAAACAACCCAAGATAGATAAAGGAAAATCTCATTAGTATTTCAAAATAAAGAATGGAATTAGGAAGGGTCTACCAATGAGAGAAAATAAGGTTCTCAATTAAAGTGAAAGGAAAGAAATTCAAATCATACAATTAGGGATTTACTAACAAGAATCTGTGTATCCCACGAAAAGACTAGGGAGAATAAAGATTCACCCTTAGGACAAAGAATTTACAACCAAGAAAGGTTTTGGGAGGGTCCAATGAATTAATAGAAAATAAAAGGGTTGCCAATTGGTTACCCTCTCATGAAGGTTACTCAAGAATTTCCCCTCAAAATCTCACCCTTTTGGTTTCCAAAGGTCCAAGGGAATATTAGGGAACAACTCCTCAATCATGAGGACACAAGGGAAGGTCATGGTAATAATATGAGACCTTCCCCACAATCATAAAGATAGGTAGAAAATTAGGGAAAGTATCATTAAGAGCTTTGGTGGAATCAAATTCAAGAATCATCGCCATATGGCTTTCAAGAACATAGATTCACTCTAGGGCTAAAAGAATCAGAGAAGAGGTCATTACAGAAGTGTAATACCCTTCTCAAAATCAGAATATCAGAAGTAGAGAAGAAAGAATGAATTAAAGAAGAAATGAATTGCATACCAACCTTTTAGAAGAGAAATCGCTGAAGAAACCTGAACAAATACTTGAGGATCTTCCTTGGCTTCGAAGGAGAGGTTCTAGGGATCTTCCCACGTTCTCCCAAGGCTTAGAAACAGATTGAGAGTGAAACACATGGAGTTGCCCCTTTTAAATAGCACAAAGAGTTCAAGAGTTACTACGGTTTCACTAAACTGACCAAACTGACCCTATTGGTTGATTGATTGCCAAAGAGGAAGTTCAAAGGTCGATCCCACACTATCTAGAGGTTTAGAAACATAATGGGAATAGTTTACCATGAAATTAAAAGAAATAAAGCTTTTGAAAACCTTCAAAACAGATATTTACCAAAATGCCACTGCCTGGACAGCTTGTTCAAAAATAGGGATTTAATGGGCCTAACTTCAATATTTTTGGATGGGCTTCTTTCAACACATCATACTACTTACCTAGTATGGAGGGAAGTCTTCAAACCAGGTCCAACTAAGCTTTAGGTCCATCAACCAAGTTCTTCTTCACAAATAAATAGTTCAACACCAAATCAAGTAAGGTTTCCATAAGGAAACACCATCATCAATATCCATGGGTTTTGGGTCAAACACCATATCCTCTACTGAGATGGCCCACAAAGACATCATCCCTCATTTTGGGACATTGGATCAAACCTAAGGGAAAGGTCTGACATGGCTTCCTAAGATTTTAAAAGATAGTAAAACTGAAATCACGGTCAAACTTCAAAGTCAACATTAAACAAACCCTACTTCACCCAAAACAGATCGGGTTTCCGGGCTAGATTTAGGATGGGTGTCACAGTACTTCTTTAGGAGGGTCTTATCACACAATGCCATTTAGTAGTGGGTCCTTCAACCCTCAGAACAATCCATGGCTGGGGTATAGGTCACCGCTCTCTCACATCACCATTGGTCTAAGTACTGGCACATGTCAAGGTAAAACGTAGCCCAATGCATGTCATATACTTAGTCATATCAACTCAGATCCAGATACGTCCATTCCTCGCCCCTGGCAATCCTTTCTGGTATCCTTCACACTAGAGTTAGCATAGTCCCTGACTACGGACTCATCAACCCTGTTGGTCATCCACAAATAATAGACGGGAAGCTCTCATGTCCCCTCACAGGTTGGTTACCGGTCTTGAGTGCCCATGAGCCCAAGTCTACTATTTGCAACCCTACCAATCAATGGCCTCTCACGAGTATCCACAATGTGATTCATGTCCTCTCACGGATTGGTTACTAGTCTTGAGCACCCATGAATCCCCATTGCTACCATGGGTCGTTCAGTCTCAATACCCTTCCGAATTGGGTCTTTTATAATGGGGACATCCTAGCCAAACACTGCTAGACAACCCTAGGTATGACAATCAATAATCCGGGAAAGCGTCAAGGGGCACCATTGGAAATATCCCATACTATTCCCACTGATGTCCAAGGACAGAAATGTCAAAAGGACACTTCCCAATCCCAAATCATACCTAATCAATCACATTCTCAGATCAGCCACATCATACATAACCGATATCTCATCATATAAAGGAATATGTAGAAGCATGATCAATTCATTAAACAACATACATGAGTAAGCATGCATATATACTTGAATAATGAAAAAGAAAACATAAGTAAGGTGCTATTGTACTTACAACAGTACATCATAAATAGAAAGTACAATATCAATAGCGAATCTAAGAGTTTCCGAAATCAGAAACTAACATACACGCAATCTATGTCACTATGGAGATAGCTGTCCTTATCTTAAATAGCATTGATGATTATCCAAAGATCAAAGAGAGAGGTTCCAAACCTAGAAAATAAACCCTAAACAATCATAGATACAACATTAGGAAAGAGGCCTAAAAGATTGGAGAGCAAACGAATCAAATGAACCGAAAAACAAAGCTACTGACTTGCTTGGTCGATTGGTTGGTCTACTGACCTAGTCGACCAACCAGTCGACCAACTGAGTCAGTACGAAGCAAAAGCATGGATTTTGATCCGAAACTCAATCTACAAGATTTGAAACTCTACGAAACTTGGAGGAATCCTTTAGAATAGTATTCTAACACTAAAGGAGTATAGATTAGGCATTAAAAATGATTAAAAACACTACCTTCCAATTTGAAATCATGATTCCCCAAATTGGTGAAAACCCTAGTTTTCGATGAAAAATATACTATAAATCCATGGGAAAGACTAGAGATGATCAGATCTCATCCTAGTAGGAAATAATCAAAAGTCATTCACAATTCCATCATGAAAATTAGATCCAATCATGTTAAGAAATTAGATCCAAAAGAAGAATTATGGTTTTAAGAAGAATTTACCAGGATTAGGGTTAAGGTCACTATGATGATCATAAACCCTAAAGAATGGAAGGAGATTATAGAAGAGATGGTTGCAAGGATGCAGCATCTTCTTCAGAGTCTCAATCAAGAATAATATCATGGAAGGATAAATCACAACAAAGAAGAGATCGCTAACCTTGGATTGATAGATCGGAGATGAGAAGCTTCAAATCTCGCAAAGATCCTTCGAAATCACCAAAGAGAGCTTTGAAAGAGTCTTCCCACGTTCTTAGAGAGTTTTGGAGGCAGAGAATACTAAGAAACACAAAGTTTACTTAAATAGAAAGTGAAAAACCCTAAACAGAGGATTTTCTCGGATTACTGGACCTGTTGGTCGATTGGCCCAATCGACCAACCAGTTGACCAAGTTGGTTAGCAAGGCCCAGATAGGGAATTGGAGGCCCAACTCAAGTCCAAAACTCATGGGCTTCTCCCAACTCAACACATGACTTACCTAGTAAAGAAAAATGCCTTCGAATCATGTCCAACTATACTTTAAGTCCATCAACTTGACTCATCTTCAACAAACTGCAGCTTTCTTTCCAGATCAGCACAGACCAAGTATGGAACTCCATCATTAACTTCCATGGGTTCTAGGTCAAACACCATGTCTTCCACTGAGATGGCCCATAGTTGGCTACTTCCTTTACTCCGAGTCTTCAGACCTACAAACAACCGGGTTTCCAGGTCAAGGTCAGGGTTAGGATAGGGCTGGATTTCACATCAGGTATGCAAGGTAGGGTACCGGTTAGGTGGATAGGATAGCCTAGGTTGTCGTTATGGAATGGGGAATGCCCTTTTGGAGTTTCTGTCTTTGGACACTAATGGAGGTGCTATAGGATGGTTTCCTATGGTGCCCTTTGGCGCTTTCCCGACTCACTGGTTGGCATACCTAGGTTTGGTCTAGAAGTGTTTGGCTAGGGAAACCCCTATTGTATCTGACCCTATCAAAAGGGGTATTGAGACCGAGTGACCCGTGACAGCAATGGGGATTTGTGGGCGCTCAAGACCGGTAACCAACCCGTGAGAGGACATGAATCACATTGTGGGGGGCCATTCATTTGTAGGGTTGTAGTAGTAGACTTGGGCTCATGGGGGCTCAAGACTGGTAACCAACCCGTGGGAGGACATGAGAGCTTCCCATTTACTATTTGTGAATAAGAGTCTACATAGCCGGGAAGATGACAGTGACTCTAGGGGGAAGAATACCGGAAAGGATCGCGGGAAGCGAGGAATAGAAGTATCTAACCCTAAGTAGATGTGACTCAGTAGATGACTTGCATTGGGCTAAGATTAACCTTGAACACGTGCCAATACTCAGACCAATGGTGATGTGAGAGAGTGGTGATCTAAACCTCAGCCAAGGAATGTCTGGGAAGGATGCAGGACCCAATTACCAACGGAGAATCCAAGATACCTGGAAGGTTGAGGGAGAGTGATTTGAGACCTACCCTATCAAATCCACCCAGCCGATACCCAATCTGGCATACCCAAGTGTGTGATCCATAACCCCAAAGATTATTTCAAGGAAATCAACCTCCCACATTTACAATAATACAATCAAGAACAAGATAAAATCAATGTTTAACTACTATGAAAGAATAATCAAGATAAGACTTAAAGAGAATCTACAATGTAATCAGAGTGCAAAAAATGATACCAATAGAATAAATCAATGTAGAGTGTAGTGGAAAATCACTCTACAATAGTAGCGGAAAAGCAGATCAAAACTAAAAAGAATATTAGAACCAATTCCCATAATGGAAAGAAAATAAGTAAACTGATCTAAACTAATGTCTCTTCAAATCTATAAAGAACTCTTCTAAAAGTAAAGGTCTCTATATCCAAATATCGTTGTACTAGCACATGAGTGCAACTATTCTTGATACGCTCCTCCATCACGTTGGTAGTCTTCATAGTTGTACTCATAGTAGCCAGCACCTTAGGTGTAGTATGAGTCATCTAGGGCAATCTCATATGCTTGTCCATCATAGTCATCAACACTTGTAGATGGATCTAACAAAGTTGTTGTAAAAAGGAGTGAGTTCAAAAGAACTCAGCAAGGCAGTTTATTCCACAATAACACATATAACATGATAACAAAATAAAGAAGGCAACATGATATGAAACATACATGCAACTATGATTCTAACTCTATCTATGTTGGAGTCTAGGGGCAGACATGTTTTAAGCCATAGCACCATACTCCTCTAGGTAGGTCTCAAATCACTCTCCCTTAATATCTCGGTATCTTGGGTTCTTCGGTGGTACTTGGGTCCTGCATCCCTCTCAGACATTGCATGGCTGGGGTTTACGTCACTGCTCTCTCACATCACCATTGATTTGAGTATTGGCGCATGTCAAGGTTAAACATTGCCCAATGTAAGTCTTCTACTTAGTTATATCAAGTCAAAGTTAGACACTTCCATTCCTCGCCTCTCGCGATCCTTTCCTGTATCCTTCTCACTAGAGTTAGAGTATCCTATGGCTACAACCAACTCGGACTATGGACTCATCAACCTTATTGGTCATCCACAAATAGTAAACCGGAAGCTCTCATGATATCTCACGGGTTGGTTACCAGTCTTGAGCACCCATGAGCCCAAGTCTACTATTGCAACCCTACCAATGAATGGCCCCCACAATGTGATTCATGTCCTCTCCAGGTTGATTACCGGTCTTGAGCGCCCACAAATCCCCATTGCTGCCACGAGTTACTCGGTCTCAATACCCTTCCAAATTGGGTCTAATATAACAAGGTAATCCTAACCAAACTGCTAGACAAGGCCTAGGTATGTCAACCAATAATCAAGGAAAGAGTCAAGGGGCACCATAGGAAATGTGCCATACCACTACTACTGATGTCCAAAGACAAAAATGTCAAAAGGACATTCCCCATTCCCCAATTTTACTGAAGCAATCACATTATAGATCGGTCATTCATAAGCACAATTGACGAATCAATACACAGGGAAATAACCATTCATACATGATCAAAGTAATAATTGAATTACATGAGCAAGACCTACTGTAGTTACAGTACTTAGAGCAATAGTATAATTATAAGAAATTTACAAGAACAGTAGTATGATTATGCAATCCAATCAATTACAAGTAAACATGCATTTTAGGTTATTAGAGAAAAACCGTCCTTACCTTAATTAACTTCAAAGAATTCTAGAGAAAAGAATGAGGATAGGTCCAAAGTTAGCAAATAAACCCTAAACAAACATAGTTCAAGCATTAGGAATAAACCCTTGAAGATCGAAAGTGAACCGGATCAAAACAGACCAAACTTGAAGCTACTGACACTGTGGGCAGCTCAGCTAGGTCACTCAGGCTGATCGACCCATTGAAACTCAAAATTTTGATCCAAAACTCAACTTCCGGTATTCAAAACACTCCGAAAAGATGAGGAAACTCCTCTCTCATGTCTTCTTCTTTCTCCCATGAGGCTTCTTCTGGGGTATGGTTCTTCCACCGAATCTTCACCAAAGGGATGGTGCGATTCCGCAGCTGCTTGTCCTTCTTATCAAGAATTTTGACTGGTCCATCATCATAAGAAAGATCGGCACTGAGCCCTTTGGGAGCTTGCTATAGTATATGCTCTGTGTTCTCTATGTACTTTCGGAGCATAGAAACATGGAACACATTGTGAACTCCAGCAAGGGATGGGGGCAATGCCAAGCAATAGGCAACAGGTCCAACCTTCTCCAGGATCTCATAAGGTCCAATGAAGCGAGGGCTAAGCTTTCCCTTTACATTGAATCTCGTCACCCCTTTCATAGGTGACACTTTAAGGAAAACTTTTTCTCCAATTGGAAACTCCAGATCGGTCCTTCTCTTGTCGACATAAGATTTATGTCTTGACTGCGCAGACTTAATTCTTTCTCTAATCATGTCGACCATTGCACTTGTAGCTTCAATCATTTCCAGACCTAAGACTTTTCTTTCACCTATCTCAGTCCAACACAAAGGTGTCCTACAAGTGTTACCGTACAAAGCTTTGAATGGAGCCATGCCTATTTTTGCTTGATAACTGTTGTTATAGGCAAACTCCACGAAAGCTAAGCGTTCATCCCAATTTCCACCCATGTCCACCACACAGGATCTAAGCATATCCTCTAAGATTTGAATTGTATGCTCAGATTGTCCATCAAACTGTGGATGATGGGCTATACTCAGATTCAATTGGGTTCCCAAGGCTTTCTGCAAACCATTCCAAAACCTTGAGGTGAACCTAGGATCACGATCAGAAACAATACTCACAGGCACTCCGTGTAGACGAACCACATTGTCCACATAAAGTCTAGCTAGCTTATCCAAAGTGTAAGTGATCTTTATATGAATGAAATGGGCTGATTTGGTCAGCCTATCGACGATCACCCACACAGTGTCATTTCCCTTTCTTGTCCGCGGCAAGCTAGTCACGAAGTCCATGGAGATATCTTCCCACTTCCAGCTAGGAATAGGAAGGGGCTGAAGCAATCTGGACGGACGCTGACAAACGACTTTCACACGTTGACAAGTCTCACACCTGGCAACGAAGTCTTCAACATCCGCTTTCAAACCGTTCCACCAAAAATGTTCCCTTAAGTCTTTATACATTTTGGTACTTCCAGGGTGTATTGTAAAGATCGACTGGTGTGCTTCTTTTAATATTTCCTTCTTGATTTCATCAACATTAGGCACACATAGTCTACCTCTAAACAATAAAGTACCATCTACAGATGTACTAAAGGCAGGGTCCATTTCTGAATTCGAAGCGATCTTCTCAATCTTCTCTTTCAACTCAAGATCAGAACTTTGCAAGGCAACAATGCGGTCTCTAAGGGTGGATCATGCCGTCATGGCATAAAGGATACAATCCGAACCCTCAAGAACCACTTCCAAACCAAATCTTTCCATTGACAAAAGCAATGGCCGATTCAAAGCACACAAGCTCAAATCCTTCCTTTGATCTTTCCTACTAAGAGCATCCGCAACTACATTTGCTTTACCTGGGTGATACTGAATGTCACAATCGTAGTCAGAAACCAACTCCAACCATCTTCTTTGTCTCATATTCAGCTCTTTCTGGGTGAAGAAGTATTTCAGACTCTTTTGATCTGTGAAAATAGCGATTTTCTCACCGTACAGGTAATGCCTCCAAATCTTTAAAGCAAAAATGACGGCGGCAAGCTCCAAGTCATGAGTGGGATATTTCCGCTCATAATCTTTCAATTGCCAAGAGGCATAAGCCACAACCTTGCCGTGTTGCATCAACACACAACCCAAACCGATCTTGGAAGCATCAGTGTACACTGTCAATCCACCGAAACTATCAGGTACAGTTAACACCGGGGCGCTTGTCAATCTAACTTTCAGCTCTTAATAATTCTTCTCGAAGGCTTCGGTCCAAACGAACTTCTCTTCTTTTATAGTTAGCTTAGTCATAGGGGCAGCCAACCTAGAAAAATTCTCAATAAATCTCCGATAGTATCCAGCCAATCCAAGGAAACTTCTTATCTCAGTCACGGTCTTCGGTCTTTCCCAATCGGTAATGGTTTGCACTTTTTCTGGGTCAACACGAATACCTTCAGCTGAAACAACATGGCCAAGGAACACTACCTGTAAAATCCAGCTTTTACCAAACCTTGACCCGACCCAGTCATTGTTATGTTTGTAGGTCCGAAGACCCGAAGTGGTGGTAGGAGGGACTTATGGGCCCTACTGGTCGATGACGTAATGTCGGGATTCCAGTTTATGGACATTGATGATGCTGCTCCTTCCTTGAGCACATTACCAGTGTTAAGTTAGAATCTGCGCACTGATGAAGAGCGAGACAGTTGAAATAGCGAACGGACTCCTGTGCATAATCCGAAGGTACTCCCTAAAACTAGACCTCTTGAGTGAATTGTAGGAGAAAACCCCATGCAATTTGACCGTGTATAGCCCTCCAAGTCCTCACCTAAAGTTGCTGAACTATTCTGTAAAATTCTGCAGAGATTGTTTTGGTCGATACTATTGGTCGATACTATCGACCAAAGGTATCGACCAACAAGTCTGCTGAGCCCAGATTTAAAGATTCTTGGAATATTCTTTTCTATTTATTTATTCCTCGAGACCGGAGCCCTATTCTCGCATTTTTAACATTTGGGAACATGAGAGAGCCTCCCAAGAACTCCTCCTTGGTAGTGGTGAAGCATCTTTTTCATCAATCATTGCCAACCACTCATTCCTACTTTCTTGTTCCACTTTAAAGGTATAACTCTCTCTCCTAATCACTTTCTCACCCATCTTTTCTCTATTTTACTGTTGGGACCATGGCCAAGGTGCTGCAACCTTGCATACACCTTGCCATGAACCTTCTAAACCCCATACAATGATGTTTTCACCGATATGACTATGATTGATTTGCCTCATGATCATTGACTACACATTTCCATGATTTATTGCTTACCAACTTGCTTTATTTATCAAAACTTAGATGAAGCTCATGATTAACCTAATCTAACCTTGCATATGTGCTCCAGGTTACTTCTAAACGATTCCCTACCTAATCCCCCATGTTTTCCCCTAATTTGCATTGAGTGATAGCCAATGCCATGATCTACAACTCTTAACCTTAATATGTCAATTTGGGGATTTCCAAATGGACCATTGGATTATGAAAGTTTCTTGATAATTAGCTTCCCCATGTTGTGCTTAGTCTATCCTCCAAGTTTCATGTCAATCCGAGACCCGGAAGACCAAATCTGGGCAAGAATCCAAAAAGCCAGCTTGCTGTCCTGGAATTTGTTTTGGTCGATACTATCGACCAAATGTATCGACCAATAGAGTTGCTGTCAACAACTTTTGCCTAGTTCTGATTCGTTTGATCTCCGATTGTTCTGATTTCTTCTCTAACCTTTCATATATGCTTGTTTAGGACTTTAAGACTATTTGGGCCACTTGCTTGTGATCTTGGACCATTCTCTTCTCCGATTCAAGGTAAGGATAGTTATCGATGTAATTACCTAGGATATGGAAATCTTGACTTGGTATTCCTAACCTAGTAAATATAGTTTCTATTTCATATTCTTATCATGTTAGACTTGCTACATATGTCTTTCAACAGTAGCTTTGTGTTTACATTATATTACTTCAATGTTTTATCATGTTTATCAATTTCAATATATGATGACTTATGTCAATGTCATGAATTGAATGTTTATTATGACGTTGTATCTTGTGAACTGATATGATGAACTCGAGACATCGGAGGGAATAGTATGGGATATTCTCCGAAGGTGTCCATTGACGCTTTTCGGGTTATTGAACGACATGCATAGGACTTGTCTAGATGTATGGCTAGGATGTCCCTATCATATCAGACCCGATTCGGAAGGGCATTGAGACCGAACAACCCGTGGTAGTAGTGTGGATTTGTGGGCGCTCAAGACCGGTATCCACTCTGTG
The DNA here is from genome assembly GCF_041222555.1 of Hakea prostrata. NCBI lineage: Eukaryota > Viridiplantae > Streptophyta > Magnoliopsida > Proteales > Proteaceae > Hakea > Hakea prostrata. The sequence continues at coordinate 39,711,513 of NC_142608.1, forward strand.
AGAGGACATAAATTGCATTACGGTTCCCCGAAAGGGGCCATTTATTGGTAGAGTTACAAATGGTTAGACTTGGGCTCACGGGCACTCAAGTCCGGTGAAATGATCCGTGAGAGGGACGTGAGAGCTTCCTGTTTACCATTTGTGGATGACCAATAGGGTTGATGAGTCCGATGAGTAATATCCGTGACTCTAGTGTGAAGGATACCGGAAAGGATCCCGAGAGGGGAGGAATGGAAGTATCTGGAACTGGCATGATATGATTAAGTAGATGACTTGCATTGGGCTAGGCTATACCTTGACATGCGCCAATACTTAGACCAAACGATGATGTGAGAGAGCGGTGACTGAAACCCCCAACCATGGATTTGTCCGAGAGGGATGCAGGACCCAATTCCCCCCGGTGATGAGTGACTGAGACTACCTAAAGAAGTATGGTGCTATGACTTAAAGCATGTCTACCATAGATGACCAGCATACTTAGAATAAAATCATATTGCATTATATGCCTCATGTCATCTGCATCATTTTATGATTATCTTGTGGTTTATGTGTGGTGGAATAACTTCTTTGCTGAGTTCTCTTGAACTCATTCCTTTTCTATTGCAATATTTTGTTAGGCTATTCTACAGGTGAATACTCTGATGGCACCCTCCATGAGGCGGACCCGGATACCTCATACTACCATCCGGAGGCTGGCTACGTTGAAGACTTCGGTGACCATACTGAAGAAGATCACCAGGCATACCAGGGTTAGCCCCGGAGTTGTATGGGAGCAGTCATGTTGGGTCTCCATGGTCCTCAACTTTGAAGAAGATATATTTATTGTGGAGGAGACTTATGAGTAGTTAACTCTTCTTTTGTGACAGTATACTTAGAAGAATTGTAATAATTTTAACTTACCTTTATAACTTGAGACTTGTACTTAACTAAATTTTGACCTCACTTCCGTTTGGTGAAGGAGTGGATTCCACCCACTGCCTTCTTAATTTATCTGATTTGATATTTATTTCCGCACTCTGATTATGTATGATATCTTATTTCTGAATTCCATGATCATTCATTGTTAGTTTATGATTATTATCTGTTCATGATTGTATTATCGTCGATGTGGATTATGTGGTCCCTGATGTGAAACCCAGCCCTAACCTTGACCCGGAAACCTTGTTATTTGTAGGTCCAGTGACCTGAAGTAAAGTAAGAAGTCAGCTTTGGGCCATCCCAGTGGAGGACTTGGTGTCTGGCTTTGAATCCATGAGAGTTGATGATGAGGTTCTATTTATGGAAACTGAATCTTGATGAAGATCGGATTAGTTGATGGACTTGGAGTGCTCTCTATCATGGTTTGAAGGCATTTCTACCTATTAGGTAAGTCACTTGATATGTGTGCAAAACCCCTTTAGGATTGGATTTGATCTGGGTCTTCAATTCCCTGTTTAGGAGTTGCTGAACTGATTGGTCGACTGGACCAGTCGACCAATCCACTCGACCAATGGGTTCTGTCTTTGGCAATTAGGTCTTGCTTGCTCTATTTAAGTCCAATCTCGAGTCTACTTCGTATTTTCTGCCTCCAAACTCTTTGGAACGAACCAAAGACCTCTACAAGTCATCTCCCTTGCATCCTTGGTGTTTATTTTGACGGATCTTAGTCAAAACTCTTCCTCTTGCATCAAAGGTATGTCTACACTCTCATCTTCTCCTCCATCTCTGTTTTTCTTTCCTTTTTGAGTTGAGACAGTAGAGGAGATGCTGCATTCTCTGTTGCAAACATCTCTGGACTTGTCTCTCATGATCTTCCTAAGGATTAATGGCTAATGCAATGATCTTAACCATGATCATTGCAAGCTTTTGAAGGAATCATGATCAAATCATGATCTTGTCTTTGTTCATCTTTTGATTTGAATTCTATTCTTCTTAGATCTACTATACTGATCATGTTAGTAGTCAATTACTGTGTTTTCTTTACATGATCTATCAATCTCTAGTTGTTTCTCTTCTACCATACCATGCTTTCTTCATGAATCATGATAGTTACATTTATGGTAGGTTTTGTTTCCTTATTTAGATTTATGCTCTTAGGTCTATTTTCTTGAAGATCTAAGTGTGCCTTCCATGATATCCTTATCTGAATCAATGATTCATTCTCCTATTGTTCTTGTCTATGATTTCTATCTTGAATTCTTCAAGAACCATGATTGATCTAATTATGGTAACTTTTTGTTTCCTAATTTGTAACTTGAAGACTTGAATCGATTAGTGTTTTGAGGTCCTCTATATGTTAGGATACTACTAATGTAGTTTACCCCTTGTTTAGTACCCTTTTGAACCACCAAATTCGGATCTTATATCTTAAAACTCAGATTTTGTAGGCTACTGTCTTCATTGGTCGACTGATTGGTCGATTGATTGGTCGACTGGGGCAGTAGACCAATCCAATCGACCAATGAGTACAGCAACTCCAGATTTGGTCTGTTTTGGACGTTTTGATATCTTTTCTGTTAGGGATCTTTCCTAATATGTTGTATACACTTGTTTAGGACCTTCTTCTCAAGTTTGTCAAGATCTTACTTGATTTCTTAGGATTCTTTTGCAAGTTATATAAGGTAAGGATGGTTACTTCTTTAACAACATAAATTGCATATCTTAGTTTCTATATTTGAATCTTGTTAATTTATTTCTTTAATTAGATTCTTCTAATGTTATACTACTGTGGTACTGTCTTGATATCAGTAGCATTACTTATTTATATTGAATTTACTCATGTATGATTTACTTACCAGTTATATACAAGTTGATTGTAATTATTGATTTCTTTCCATATATGAAGTTACCATATATGTGATGTTATGAATTGATGCTTGTGTATGCTTAAGTATGGTTTGGAAAGGAGAGGTGTCCTTTTGACACTTCTGTCCTTGGACTACTACGGGAATATTATGGGATGTTTTCGGAGATGCCCTCTGGACACCTTCCTAAACTGTTGGATGACATATTTAGGACTGTCTAGTAGTGTTTGGCTAGGATGTCCCGTTATGTCAGACCCTAATCGGAGGGGTATTGAGACCGAACGACCCGTGGTAGCAATGGGGATTCATGGGCGCTCAAGACCGGTAACCAACCCGTGAGAGGACAGGAATCACATTGTGGGGGCCATTTATTGGTAGGGTTGCATATGGATAGACTTGGGCTCACGGGCGCTCAAGACCGGTATCCAACCCGTGAGAGGACGTGAGAGCTTCCCGTTTACCATATGTGGATAACCAATAGGGTTGATGAGTTCGTAGTCAGGGACTATGAGGACTCTAGTGTGAAGGATACCGGAAAGGATCGTCAGGGACGAGGAATGGACGTATCTGGATCTGACTTGATATAACTAAGTAGAAGACTTGCATTTGGCTAGGCTTAACCCTGACATGCGCCAGTACTTAGACCAATGGTTATGTGAGAGAGTGGTGACCTATACCCCCAGCCATGGAATGTCCCGAGGGATGCCGGACCCATTACCAACTGATGATGAGTGAATGAGACTTTCCTAAAGAAGTATGGTGCTATGACTTAAAGCATGTCTGCCAATAGAAACCAGCATATATAGAGTTAGATTCATACATTCATTGTTTGTCTCATACCATATTGGATCTATGTTTGTTTTGTAATCCTGCCATTTATGTTATTATGGATTTAACTGCCTTACTGAGTTTCTTTGAAACTCATTCCTTTATTGTACAATGTTTGTTAGACTATTCTACAGGTTCTGAATATCATGACTGCTCGTACGAAGAAGCGCAAGGAGAAGAGGCATATCTCTAGGAAGGTGATTGCGGTTACGACAATTACACTGAAGATCCCGCGAGTGGTTATGCTCCGTACGATGCTTAGTTCGACCATAGAGTGGAAGCGCCCTTGTGCCATTTATGAGATTTATACTTATAGGGATATTGTCTATAAGATTGAGAACAATTTAGTTACCTATTGTACCTGCTATTTTGATTAGATTCTATCCTGTTTATTCTCTTTTTGAACTACTTTTCCGCTGGTTGTAGACTGGGATTTCGCCTCACTTTACTTATCTGATTTAGATACTCTGGTTATATTTAGTACTCTGATTTATATATGATTCATTCTTTCCTTATTTGGATCTATGGTTTATCTTTCGCACATCGATTATTATTGTTCATGATTATGTTATTGTTTATGTGGGAGGTTGATTACTCGATACCTGATCTTCGGGCTGTGGATCACACTCTCGGGTATGCCAGTTAGGGTACCGGCTGGGAGGATGTGACACCTGAACTATGGATCTTCGGGGCTGTGGATCACATCCCGGGTATGCCAGATAGGGTACCGGCTGGGTGGATGTGACAGAGTGGTATCAGAGCCCCAGGTTCAGTAAGACCCTAACCACGGAAGCGATGATGGAACATTCTGAGTTACCGATCAAAAGGGTAACTCAACTATTCTTAGAGCTGAATAATAGATAACCGAGATTAGTAGCTGAATAAATGAAACTTAACTAATTATGGAATAAGACACAATAATATAAGCAAAACAACTTGATCTCATTAATCACATAAGAAAATTTTTACAAGTCTGAAGGAAAATACATCTGGGAATCATAAGAAGGAAAACTCCTAATGCTATCTATCTAGGTGATCTACTCCGACGATCTGTCTGATCCCTCCTCAATCTGAACTCATCCTCGAGCTGTGTAAACCTCTCACCTAAAGTGTGCATGTATGTCTCCATCCTCATCTGTCGAGCCTTGATCCTCTCGAGTATGGAATAAATCGAAGACTGATGAGAAGTCGCACTTGGAGCCTCAAAAGTCTGGTGAGACGGACCTTCATCCTCGGAGAATCGTGGAGCAGGAATCTCCTGATGCCCCTGATCATCATCCTGAACTGGAGCATCACCCTGACCATCATCGTCTCCATGCTCATCTACATCGTCATCCTCGGCATCCCCATCGATGTCAGCCTCATCCTCTGATCTAACCGCATTACCAAGCCCCATTTTCTTGATCGACCATGCACAAAGGTCCTCACCTATCTCTATATCAGGAATCATCAGTGCGTCCTCTAAATCCACCTGGAAGTACTGGAAGATGCGTGTCAACACCCGGCCGAAAGCTAAGTTCCTGACCCCGGGAAACTCAACTCGGTCTATCAGGATATGCTACATGATGTGAGCCAAGTCTATCTGCACGCCAGTGTAAATGCAATAGATGACTAGTGCCTCCATGATCGCCACCCTACTGTGATGCCCTGTGTCACATCCACCCAGCCGGTACCCTATCTGGCATACCCGGGATGTGATCCACAGCCCCGAAAATCCATAGTTCAGGGACCACATAATCCACATCGACGATAATACAATCATGAACAGATAATAATCATAAACTAACAATGAATGATCATGGAATTCAGAAATAAGGTGTCAGACATAATCAGAGTGCGGAAATAAATATCAAATCAGATAAATTAAGAAGGCAGTGGGCGGAATCCACTCCTTCACCAAACGGAAGTGAGGTCAAAATTTAGTTAAGTACAAGTCTCAAGTTATAAAGGTAAGTTAAAGTTATTACAATTCTTCTAAGTATACTGTCACAAAAGAAGGGGTAACTACTCATAAGTCTCCTCCATAATAAATATATCTTCTTCAAAGTTGAGGACCATGGAGACCCAACATGACTGCTCCCATACAACTCCGGGGCTAACCCTGGTACGCCTGGTAATCTTCTTCGGTATGGTCACCGAAGTCTTCAACGTAGCCAGCCTCCGGATGGTAGTATGAGGTATCTGGGTCCGCCTCAGGGAGGGTGCCATCAGAATAATCACCTGTAGAATAGCCTAACAAAATATTGCAACAGAAAAGGAATGAGTTCAAAAGAACTCAGCAAGGAAGTTATCCCACCACACATAAACCACAAGATAATCATAAAATGATGCAGATGATATGAGGCATATAATGCAATATGACTTTATTCTAAGTATGCTGGTCATCTATGGTAGACATGCTTTAAGTCATAGCACCATACTTCTTTAGGTAGTCTCAGTCACTCATCACCGGGGGGAATTGGGTCCTGCATCCCTCTCGGACAAATCCATGGTTGGGGTTTCGTTCACCGCTCTCTCACATCACCATTTGGTCTAAGTATTGGCGCATGTCAGGGTATAGCCTAGTCATCTACTTAATTATATCATGCCAGTTCCAGATACTTCCATTCCTCCCCTCTCGGGATCCTTTCCGGTATCCTTCACACTAGAGTCACGGATATTACTCACTGGACTCATCAACCCTATTGGTCATCCACAAATGGTAAACGGGAAGCTCTCACGTCCCTCTCACGGATCATTTCACCGGTCTTGAGTGCCCGTGAGCCCAAGTCTAGCCATTTGTAACCCTACCAATAAATGGCCCCTTTCGGGTAACCGTAATGCAATTTATGTCCTCTCACGGAGTGGATACGGGTCTTGAGCGCCCACAAATCCACACTACTACCACGGGTTGTTCGGTCTCAATGCCCTTCCGAATCGGGTCTGATATGATAGGGACATCCTAGCCATACATCTAGACAAATCCTATGCATGTCATTCAATAACCTGGGAAAGCGTCAATGGACACCTTCGGAGAACATCCCATACTATTCCCTCCGATGTCCAAGGACAGAAGCACCAGTAGGGTACCCCTCAATCCCAAGTCATACTTAAGCAATCACATGCCCAAGTTCATCATATCAGCTCACAAGATACAACGTCATAATAAACATTCAATTCATGACATTGACATAAGTCATCATATATTGAAATTGATAAACACGATAAAACATTGAAGTAATATAATGTAAACACAAAGCTACTGTTAAAAGACATATGTAGCAAGTCTAACACGATAAGAATATGAAATAGAAACTATATTTACTAGGTTAGGAATACCAAGTCAAGATTTCAATATCCTAGGTAATTACATCGATAACTATCCTTACCTTGAATCGGAGAAGAGAATGGTCCAAGATCACAAGCAGTAGCCCAAATAGTCTTAAAGTCCTATACAAGCATATATGAAAGGTTAGAGAAGAAATCAGAACAATCGGAGATCAAACGGATCGGAAGCTGGGCAAAAGTTGTCGACAACAACTCTATTGGTCGATACATTTGGTCGATAGTATCGACCAATAGTATCGACCAAATCAATTCCGGGACAGCAAGTCGGCTTTTCGGATTCTTGCCCGATTTGGTCTTCCGGGTCTTGGATTGACATGAAACTTGGAGGATAGTCTAAGCACAACATGGGGACACTAATTATCAAGAAACTTTCATAATCCAATGGTCCATTTGGATATCCCCAAATTGACATATTAAGGTTAAGAGTTGTAGATCATGGCATTGGCTATATCTCAATGCAAATTAGGGGAAAACATGGGGGATTAGGTAGGGAATCGTTTTGAAGTAACATGGAGCACATATGCAAGATATAGATTAGGTTAATCATGAGCTTCATCTCAGTTTCGGTAAATAAAGCAAGTTGGTAAGCAATAAATCATGGAAATGTGTAGTCAATGATCATGAGGTGAATCAATCATAGTCATATCGGTGAAAACATCATTGTATGGGGTTTAGAAGGTTCATGGCAAGGTGTATGCAAGGTTGCAGCACCTTGGCCATGGTCCCAACAGTAAAATAGAGAAAAGATGAGTGAGAAAGTGATTAGGAGAGAGAGTCATACCTTTAAAGTGGAACAAGAAAGTAGGAATGAGTGGTTGGCAATGATTGATGAAGAAGATGCTTCACCACTACCAAGGAGGAGTTCTTGGGAGGCTCTCTCACGTTCCTAGATGTTAAAAACGCGAGAATAGGGCTCCAGTCTCGAGGAATAAATAAATAGAAAAGAATATTCCAAGAATCTTTAAATCGGGCTCAATGAGACTTGTTGGTCGATACCTTTGGTCGATAGTATCGACCAATAGTATCGACCAAAACAATCTCTGCAGAAATTTTACAGAATAGTTCAGCAACTTTAGGTGCGGACTTGGAAGGCTATACAAGGTCAAATTGCATGGGGTTTTCTCCTACAGTTCACTCAAGAGGTCTAGTTTCAGGGAGTACCTTCGGATTATGCACGAGAGTCCGTTTGCTATTTCAACTGTCTCGCTCTTCATCAGTGCGCAGATTCTAACTTAGCACTGGTAATGTGCTCAAGGAAGGAGCAGCATCATCAATGTCCATAAACTGGAATCCCGACATTACGTCATCAACCAGAAGGACCCATAAGTCCCTCCTAACACCACTTCGGGTCTTTGGACCTACAAACATAACAATGACCGGGTCGGGTCAAGGTTAGGTAAAAGCTGGATTTTACATTCTTCCCCCCTTAAAAGAATTTCGTCCTCGAAATTGAAAGCGTACCTGTGCTCCCAAAAAGATGAGGAAACTTCTCCTTCATTTCTTCTTCCTTTTCCCATGAAGCTTCTTCCGGGGTATGGTTCTTCCACCGAATCTTCACCAAAGGGATGGTGCGATTCCGCAGCTGCTTGTCCTTTTTATCTAGGATTTCAGCTGGTCCTTCATCGTAAGAAAGATCAGCACAAAGTCCTTCGGGTGCTTGCTGTAGTATGCGTTCCGGGTTCTCTATGTACTTCCGAAGCATCGAAACATGGAACACATTGTGAACTCCAGCAAGAGATGGAGGCAAGGCCAAGCGATAAGCAACAGGTCCAACCCTTTCCAAGATTTCAAAAGGTCCGATGAAGCGGGGGCTAAGCTTTCCTCTCACATTGAGTCTCATCACACCTTTCATAGGTGATACTTTAAGAAAAACTTTCTCTCCAATAGGAAACTCCAGATCGGTCCTTCTCTTGTCAGCATAGGATTTCTGTCTTGATTGAGCAGACTTAATCCTCTCTCTAATCATGTTGACCATAGCACTTGTAGCTTCAATCATTTCCGGGCCTAAGACTTTTCTTTCACCTGTCTCATTCCAATACAAAGGCGTTCTACAAGTGTTACCGTACAAAGCTTTAAAAGGAGCCATGCCTATTGTTGATTGATAACTGTTGTTATAGGCAAACTCCACTAAAGCTAAGTGTTCATCCCAATTTCCACCCATGTCCACCACACAAGATCTAAGCATATCTTCTAAAATTTGAATCATCCGCTCAGATTGTCCATCAGACTGGGGATGATGAGCTGTACTCAGGTTTAATTGGGTTCCCAGGGCTTTCTGCAATCCATTCCAAAACCTTGAGGTGAACCTAGGATCACGGTCAGACACAATACTCACCGGCACACCGTGTAGACGAACCACGTTGTCCACATAGAGTCTAGCTAGCTTGTCCAAAGTGTAGGTGATCTTCATAGGTATGAAATGGGCTGATTTAGTCAACCGATCTACAACCACCCACACAGTGTCATTTCCTTTACTTGTCCGCGGCAAGGTAGTCACGAAGTCCATGGATATATCTTCCCACTTCCAACTAGGAACGGGAAGGGGCTGAAGCAATCCGGACGGAGGTTGGCGAACGGCTTTAACACGCTGACAAGTCTCGCACTTGGCAACAAAGTCTTCCACATCCGCTTTCAAGCTATTCCACCAAAAATGTTCCCTTAAGTCTTTATACATTTTGGTACCCCCGAGTGTATTGTAAAGATCGACTGGTGTGCTTCTTTCAATATTTCCTTCTTGATTTCATCAACAGCAGAGCACACAGAGTCTACCTCTAAACAATAAGGCATCATCTAAAGATGTACTAAAAGCGGGGTCCTTCTCTCGAATTCGTGGCAACCTTCCCAATCTTCTCTCTCGATTCGGGGTCGGAACTTTTCAAAGCGACGATCCGGTCTCTAAGGGTGGATCTTGCCGTCATGGCAAAAAGAATACAATCCGAACCCTCGAGAACCACTTCTAAGCCAAACCTTTCCATTGACAGCAACAAAGGTCGACTCAAAGCACACAAGTTCAAATCCTTCTTTTGACTCTTCCTACTAAGAGCATCCGCAACTACATTTGCTTTACCTGGGTGATATTGGATGTCACAATCATAGTCGAAACCAACTCCAGCCATCTTCTTTGTCTCATATTCAGCTCTTTCTGGGTGAAGAAGTATTTCAAACTCTTATGATCTGTGAAGATAGCGATCTTCTCACCGTATAGGTAATGTCTCCAAATCTTTAAAGCAAAAACAACGGCGGCAAGCTCTAAGTCGTGAGTGGGATAATTCCGCTCATAGTCTTTCAATTGCCGAGAAGCATAAGCCACAACTTTGTCGTGTTGCATCAACACGCAACCCAATCCGATCATGGAAGCATCGGTGTAGACTGTCAACCCACCGGAACTATCAGGTATAGTCAAAACCGGGGTGCTTGTCAATCTAACCTTCAGCTCATCAAAATTCCTCTCGCAAGACTCGGTCCAAACGAACTTCTCTTCCTTTCTAGTTAGCTTAGTCATAGGGGCAGCCAACCTAGAAAAATTCTCGATAAATCTCCGATAGTATCCTGCCAATCCAAGGAAACTTCTTATCTCAGTCACGGTCTTCGGTCTTTCCCAATCGGTAACGGTTTGCACTTTTTTCCGGGTCGACACGAATACCTTCGGCTGAAACAACATGGCCAAGAAACACTACCCTTGAGAGCCAAAAGTCACACTTGCCAAACTTAGCATAGAGTTTCTTTTCTCTCAACCTTTGCAAAGTGAAGTTCAGATGTTCCGCATGCTCTTCTTCATTCTTCGAGTAAATCAAGATGTCATCAATGAATACGATCACAAACTTATCGAGCACATCATGAAATACCCGGTTCATGAGCTCCATGAACACGGCAGGGGCATTTGTTAAGCCAAAAGGCATAACTTTGAATTCATAGTGTCCATACCTTGTTCGGAACGCCGTCTTAAAGATATCACTTGACTTCACTTTCAACTGGTGATACCCTGATCTTAAGTCAATCTTCGAGAAAACAGACGCGCCCTTCAACTGGTCAAACAGGTCATCAATCCGAGGCAACGGGTATCTGTTCTTGATCGTTAACTTGTTCAACTCTCTCGTAGTCAATGCATAGGCGCATACTACCATCTTTCTTCTTAACGAACAAGACCGGAGCTCCCCAGGGTGACACACTTGGCTGCACAAAACCTCTATTCAGGAGTTCATTCAGCTGAGCTTGCAACTCCTCTAGCTTGGTAGGCGCCATCCTGTAAGGAGCTTTAGACACCGGAGACGCTCCAGGAGTTAAGTCTATGGAAAACTCAACCTCTCTATCAGGGGGTAGTCCTGATAAATCGTCTGGAAACACATCAGCGAAGTTACAAACTACACTGACATTTTCAAGTCTCTTCTTTTCCTTAACCTTGCTTCCAGATGAAACATCTTCCACTAGGGAGTGGACTTGCATTAAAGCGGTCAAAGTCTTCTTGCTCACTCTTCCCTTCCTTCCTTGGAACTCCAAAACTGAATTCCCCTCCAATCGGAATTGGATCTTCTTTGAAGAGCACAAGATCACAGCGTTGTAGGATGTCAACCAATCAATTCCCAAGATCACATCGAAATCTCTCATATCGAACAACACCAACCTTGCCTTCAAGTTCAAACCACAAACACAAACAGGACATTCCTCTAACACTTTATCTAGTTTAACAGCAGACCCAACAGGGGTACAAATTGATAAATAACTAGACAAACATTTGGGTGTTAGGTTAGTCTTCACAGCAAAAGTAGATGAAATGAATGAATGAGATGCACCCGTATCAAACAATACAAATGCTGGTAAAGAAGCGACTAACAATGTACCTGTAACAACATCATGACAAACTTCTTGGTCGGTGACCCGGATATCTTGAAGACTCTGCCGGCGGGAGGGGCGGGGACACTCTTCCGAGCAGGAGCACCGGGCTGAACAGACTTCTTGGGGCAGAGGCGGGCAAAATGGCCGGGCTGTTTGCAAAAGAAGCAAACATTATACTTCGGTCCAACAGAGGTAGCTGCCACTGGAGGTCTCTGAAATGCAGGCCTGGGGTGTACCATTCCAGGTAGAGAAGGCTGAACAATTCCTGCGGGTCGGGTCCCACTAGTCCGGCCCATCTTGGCCTACATGAGCAAAGACTGGGACTCGGCCCAACACTCCGGGGCTGATAGGTGGGAGTGGGGTACGGTGCAGGCCTCACAAAACGACGGTCAGTACGATCAACAAATCCAGAAGGTCTGGATTGCCAAGGTTTCTGTGCTCGCACATTCTCTGTAAAACCCAGCCCTAACCTTGACCCGGAAACCTTGTTATTTGTAGGTCCGATGACCCGAAGTAAAGTAAGAAGTCAGCTTTGGGCCATCCCAGTAGAGGACTTGGTGTCTGGCTTTGAATCCATGAAAGTTGATGATGAGGTTCTATTTATGGAAACTGAATCCTGATGAAGATCTGATTAGTTGATGGACTTGGAGTGCTCTCTATCTTGGTTTGAAGGCATTTCTACCTATTAGGTAAGTCACTTGACTTGTGTGCAAAACCCCTTTAGGATTGGATTTGATCTGGACCTTCAATTCCCTGTTTTGGTCTTGCTGTCAGCATTGGTCGACTGATTGGTCGACTGGACCACTCAACCAATCCACTCGACCAATGAGTGCTGTCTTTGGCAATTAGGTTGTTCTTGCTCTATTTAAGTCCAATCTCGAGTCCACTTCGTATTTGCTGCCTCCAAACCCTCTAGAACGAACCAAAGACCTCTGCAAGTCATCTCTCTTGCATCCTTGGTGTTTTCTTGACGGATCTTCGTCGAAACTCTTCTTTTTGCATCAAAAGGTATGTCTACTCTCTCTTCTTCTCCTCCATCTTTGTTTTTCTTTCCTTTTTGAGTTGAGACAGTAGAAGAGATGCTGCATCTCTGTTGCAAACATCTCCGAACATGTTCTCATGATCATCCTAAGGATTTGAGGCTAGAACAATGATCTTAACCATGATCATTGCAAGCTTTTGAAGGAATCATGATCAAACCATGATCTAATCTTTGATTAAACTTCTAATCTGAATTCTGATCTCTTTGGATCTTCTATGTTGATCATGTTAGTAGTTAATTACTGTGTTTTCTTTCCATGATCCATAATCTATAGATTTCTAGTTGTTCTCTTCTACCATACTATGTGTTCTTCATGATGCATGGTAGTTACATATATGGTAGGTTTTATTTCCTTATTTAGATTTATGCTTCTAAGCCTTATTCCATGAAGATCTATGTATGTTTTCATGAAACCATTACCGAAAGCAATGATCCATCCTCCTATTGTTCTTGTCTTTGTTTTCTATTTCAAATTCATCAAGATCCATGATTGATTTAATTATGGTAACTTTTTGTTTCCTAATTTGGATCTTGATATCTTGATTGGATTAGTGTTTTGAGGTCCCCTATATGTTAGAATACTACTGATGTAGTCTACCCCTTGATTAGTACCCTTTTGAACCACCAAATTCGGATTTCATATCTTAAAACTCTGTTTTTTTAGGCTACTGTCTGCATTGGTCGACTGATTGGTCGACTGGACCACTCGACCAATCCACTCGACCAATGAGTACAGCAACTCCAGAATTGGTCTATGTTGGATGTTTTGGTATCTTTTCTGTTAGGGATCTTTCCTAATATGTTGTATATACTTGTTTAGGACCTTCTTCTCAAGTTTGCCGAGATCTTACTTGATTTCTTAGGATTCCTTTGCGAGTTATAAAAGGTAAGGATGGTTATTTCCTTAATTACATAGATAGCATGAATCTAGTTTCTATATTTGAATATCATAGATATGATTCCTAAATTAGATTCTTACAATGATATACTACTGTTGCATAACTTTGATTACAGTAGCATTACTTATTCATATTAAAATTGATTCATGTATGATTTACTTACCAATGTTATACAAGTGATTGTAATTATTGATTTCTTTCCATATATGAAGTTACCATATATGTGATGATATGAATTGATGCATGTGTATGCTTAAGTATGGTTTGGAAAGGAGAGGTGTCCTTTTGACACTTCTGTCCTTGGACTACTACGGGAATATTATGGGATGTTTCCGGAGATGCCCTCTCGGACACCTTCCTAAACTGTTGGATGACATATCTAGGATTTGTCTAGTAGTGTTTGGCTAGGATGTCCTGTTATGTCGGACCCTAATCGGAGGGGTATTGAGACCGAACGACCCGTGGTAGCAATGGGGATTCATGGGCGCTCAAGACCGGTAACCAACCCGTGAGAGGACGGGAATCACATTGTGGGGGCCATTTATTGGTAGGGTTGCATATGGTTAGACTTGGGCTCACGGGCGCTTAAGACCGGTAACCAACCCGTGAGAGGACGTGAGAGCTTCCCGTTTACCATATGTGGATAACCAATAGGGTTGATGAGTCCGTAGTCCGAGTTGGTCGGTGCCATAGGATACGCCGACTCTAGTGTGAAGGATACCGGAAAGGATCATCGGGGACGAGGAATGGACGGATATCTGGATCGACTTGATGTAACTAAGTAGAAGACTTGCATTTGGCTAGGTTTTACCCCGACATGCGCCAATACTTATACCAAATGGTTGTGAGAGAGTGTGTTGACTTAACCCCCTGCCAAGGTTTGTCCTGAGGGATGAAGGACCCATTACCAATCGGCTGCTCAAGACCGGTGAAATGATCCGTGAGAGAATCCAAGATATCTTAAATGGTTGAGGATGTGAGTGGACTTTCCTAAAGAAGTACGGTGCTATGACTTAAAGCATGTCTGCCAATAGAGACCAGCATACATAGAGTTAGATTCATTCATTCATTGTTTGTCTCATATCATATTGCATTTATGTTTGTTCGGGAATCCTGCCATTTATGTTATTATGGATTTTTAATCGCCTTTCTGAGTTTCTTTGAAACTCATTCCTTTATTGTACAATGTTGTTAGACTATCCTGCAGGTACTGAGTACTATGACGGTCCCTATGAAGAAGCGCAAGGCGAAGAGGCATATCTCCAGGAAGGTGATTGCGGTTACCACAATTACTCTGAAGATCCCACGAGTGGTTATGCTCCGCACGATGCTTAGTCCGACCATTGAGTGGAAGCGTCCTTGTGCCATTTATGAGATTTACACTTACAAGGATGTTGTCTATAAAGTGGAGAACAATTTAGTTACCCAATGTACTTGCTACTGGGATTAGATTTTGTCTAGTTTATTCTTTAGAGCTACTTTTCCGCTGGATGTAAAGTGGGATTTTTGCTTCACTTTACTTATCTGTTTGATACTCTGATTATATCTATTATTCTGATTCATTTATGATTCATTCTTTCTTTATTGGATCTATGATTTATCTTCCGCACTCTTGTTTTGATTGTTCATGATTATGTTATTGTTTTTGTGGGAGGTTGATCACTCGATACCTGATCTTCGGGCTGTGGATCACACTCTCGGGTATGCCAGATAGGGTACCGGCTGGGAGGGCGTGACATTCTCCTTCTCAGTTTCCTCAATTTTCTTCGCATTCTCCACGGCCTGAGCATAGTCCCCAAGAGGTAAGGCAGTGAGGTGGACTTTGATCGAAGGTCGCAGCCCTTTGAAAAATTTCTTCGCCTTGGCAACATCGGAACTCAAAGAATCAGGAGCGAAGAAAAAGAGTTCTTCAAACATCTGCTGGTATTCCAACACAGAAAGGGCACCTTGTACCAATGCCATGAATTCTGCCTCTTTGGCATCCTTTACCGACTCAGGGAAATAGTTCCTACAAAATGCTTCCTTGAACAACTCCCAAGTAACCACACCAGCATGAAGGTTCTCGAGAATAGGCCTGGTGGTGGTCCACCATGCATCAGCTTCATGTTGGAGCTTCTGTTTTGCAAACAACACCTTCTGATTATCTGAACACTGCAGGTGTCTAAATGCCTTTTCCAATTCTCTCAACCATCTATTAGGAAAGAGGGTGTCCTTGGTCATTCCGGTATAAGATGGTACTTGGAGTTTAAGAAAACTTTCCATCAGCTTGGTATGCGGGATCTCAGTGGACCTCTCCACATACGGAGCTGCACGGCCAGGGTTTCTTGAACCACTTGCTCGGTTCTCTTCTCGCATAGCCAAAAATCCGGTCATCATTTGATTGAACTGCGCCGCTTGTTGCTGCATCATGTTGGTCATAATGCTAGCAATGTCTCTGAAGCTTCCGATTTCAGGAGCATCGGGAACTCCATTAGGGGCGGGGTGCTCTCCTTGTCTTTGCAGGTCCGGGGTCCCAGCAGGCACATCTTCAACTCCGGAATTATCAGAACCAATCAAACGATTCCTCAGAAGCACCATTCTTCAAACATCGGAAATTTACAACATCGAAAATCAACTTGTCAAAATCACTTGATCAATAGAATAGAATGCCCAAATCATGCTTAAAATCATCAACATAGCAAGATTATAGTCCAACATTGACAAGAAACAAATCACAAATCAGATTTCCACAAAAGCCCAAAAGCAGAAATTTTTCCCTATTGGTCGATACATTTGGTCGATGGCATCGACCAATAGTATCGACCAAAAACATTCTGCGTGAAAAACATAATATATGGTTCACCCGTTTCATTTCCAAAACATTTCCATTTCAAACTTGGCTCTGGGGAAAACTTCTCCTTAAGGTCTCTAAGGGTTTTAGGGGTGATTTGAGACTTCCAACACTCTTGCAAGCTTGCATTGATCAACAACACAAGTAAGTCTCATTCTCTTCTTCTCTCTTCTTGCGTTTTCATTTACCAAGATATGATTTTTCTTCAAAACTGCAAAATGGTTG
Source organism: Hakea prostrata (assembly GCF_041222555.1). Classification (NCBI taxonomy): domain Eukaryota; kingdom Viridiplantae; phylum Streptophyta; class Magnoliopsida; order Proteales; family Proteaceae; genus Hakea; species Hakea prostrata. The sequence continues at coordinate 39,728,280 of NC_142608.1, forward strand.
ATGCTAATGGTTAGAATCATGTCTAGGGACGTTTAGAAACATGCTCACACCATTTTACAAGCCAAACTAAGCATGAAACACAAGATTTCACATTCTTAGGATTCAAAAATCACTATTCATCTCAATATTTCCAACTTTACAAATACTTGCCTCATTTTTAAACCAAAATGAATTTTGACATGAAACCAAGTCCCACATGACTAATTTACCATGGGGAAGGTGTTCCCACATTCGGTTTGCCGAAATTCCAACTTTTGAAAAATCTCAAACATAGCCCAAAGAGGGATTTCTTCCTTCACCTTCTTGCTGAATTTTCACTTCTACATGGCCAAGATGTTAGATTTTCACCAAACGAAACATCCCAGCATGTTTATCCAAGTCTTATACACATGCTAGTATGTTCAAATCGCATTTTCGCAACAATTTCAAATTTTCGAAAAATTACAAAAATGCCCTTCATCTAACAAATGAACAAGGGAATTAATCAAAATGAAATTTCTTTCTTGTCTCCGCAGGTTCATCATGCCTAGAGGAGGACGGAGGGCTGACAGAGGTATAGGACATGCTCCACGGCAGGAGGTGACTGAGGAGGACCTCTTCATATCACCTCAGGCAGAGTTCCTGTTCGAGCACTACTTCTATGACATACCGATCGAGTACGGGCGGTTGGTAGTCTTAGATGAGCTAGAGACCTTTCGCATACGGGAGAGGTTAGAGGCGATGGGATGGTTATCTTTGTACACCACGCCATATCCAGCCTACCCAGAGCTTGTCAGGTACTTTTATAGTAACCTGACCTACCGATTCGAGGATGACCCGCGAGATGGTCCTCGGATTGTCATCTGCTCCATGGTCAGAGGCATTGAGATCACATTCACTACCAGCGAGTTGGCTGGGATCTTGGGAGTGCCGCCTGTACCAGACTTTCGCTTGTGGATTCCTCCTCGCACTGACATTCTGGAGGGTCTCATTCCATACGAGACACACGAGATATGCAAGACTCTGTGGGACGATGAGAACTGCTTCATGCCCAGGAGTGGCACTTCTATGATACCATCTGCCCGAGTCATCGCTCGCTTTGTCGGGCGAAACATTATTCCGAAGGCAGGGCATCAAAGTAGGGTGACGATTATGGAGGCACTAGTCATCTATTGCATTTACACTGGCGTGCAGATAGACTTGGCTCACATCATGCAGCATATCATGATAGACCGAGTTGAGTTTCCCTGGGTCAGGAACTTAGCTTTCGGCCGGGTCTTGACACGCATTTTCCAGTACTTCCAGGTGGATTTAGAGGACACACTGATGATTCCTGATATAGAGATAGGTGAGGACCTCTGTGCATGGTCGGTCAAGAAAATGGGGCTTGGTAATGCGGTTAAATCAGACAATGAGGCCGACATCGATGGGGATGCCGAGGATGACGATGTAGATGAGCATGGAGACGATGATGATCAGGGTGATGCTCTAGTTCAGGATGATGACCAGGGGCATCAGGAGATTCCCGCTCCACGATTCTCCGAGGATGGAGGTCCATCTCACCAGACTTCGAGGCTCCGGGTGTGACTTCTCATCGAGTCTTCGATTTATTCCATACTCGAGAGGATCGAGGCTCGACAGATGAGGATGGAGACATACATGCACACTTTAGGTGAGAGGTTTACACGGCTCGAGGATGAGTTCAGATCGAGGAGGGATCAGACAGATCGTCGGAGTAGATCACCTAGATAGATAGCATTAGGAGTTTTCCTTTTTATGTTTCCCAGATGTACTTTCTTTCAGACTTGTAAAAATTTTCTTATGTGATTAATGAGATCAAGTTGTTTTGCTTATATTATTGTATCTTATTCCATAATCAGTTAAGTTTCATTTATTCAGTTACTAATCTCGGTTATCTATTATTCAGCTCTAAGAATAGTTGAGTTACCCTTTTTGATCGGTAACTCGGAATGTTCCATCATCGCTTCCGTGGTTAGGGTCTTACTGAACCTGGGGCTCTGATACCACTCTGTCACATCCACCCAGCCGGTACCCTATCTGGCATACCAAGGATGTGATCCACAGCCCCGAAGATCCATAGTTCAGGGACCACATAATCCACATCGACGATAATACAATCATGAACAGATAATAATCATAAACTAACAATGAATGATCATGGAATTCAGAAATAAGGTGTCAAACATAATCAAAGTGCGGAAATAAATATCAAATCAGATAAATTAAGAAGGCAGTGGGCGGAATCCACTCCTTCACCAAACGGAAGTGAGGTCAAAATTTAGTTAAGTACAAGTCTCAAGTTATAAAGGTAAGTTAAAGTTATTACAATTCTTCTAAGTATACTGTCACAAAAGAAGGGGTAACTACTCATAAGTCTCCTCCATAATAAATATATCTTCTTCAAAGTTGAGGACCATGGAGACCCAACATGACTGCTCCCATACAACTCCGGGGCTAACCCTGGTACGCCTGGTAATCTTCTTCGGTATGATCACCGAAGTCTTCAACGTAGCCAGCCTCCGGATGGTAGTATGAGGTATCTGGGTCCGCCTCAGGGAGGGTGCCATCAGAGTAATCACCTGTAGAATAGCCTAACAAAATATTGCAACAGAAAAGGAATGAGTTCAAAAGAACTCAGCAAGGAAGTTATCCCACCACACATAAACCACAAGATAATCATAAAATGATGCAGATGATATGAGGCATATAATGCAATATGACTTTATTCTAAGTATGCTGGTCATCTATGGTAGACATGCTTTAAGTCATAGCACCATACTTCTTTAGGTAGTCTCGAGTCACTCATCACCGGGGGAATTGGGTCCCTGCATCCCTCTCGGACAAATCCATGGTTGGGGTTTCGGTCACCGCTCTCTCACATCACCGTTTGGTCTAAGTATTGGCGCATGTCAGGGTATAGCCTAGCCCAATGCAAGTCATCTACTTAATTATATCATGCCAGTTCTAGATACTTCCATTCCTCCCCTCTCGGGATCCTTTCCGGTATCCTTCACACTAGAGTCACGGATATTACTCACCGGACTCATCAACCCTATTGGTCATCCACAAATGGTAAACGGGAAGCTCTCACGTCCCTCTCACGGATCATTTCACCGGTCTTGAGTGCCCGTGAGCCCAAGTCTAGCCATTTGTAACCCTACCAATAAATGGCCCCTTTCGGGTAACCGTAATGCAATTTATGTCCTCTCACGGAGTGGATACCGGTCTTGAGAGCCCACAAATCCACACTACTACCACGGGTTGTTCGGTCTCAATGCCCTTCCAAATCGGGTCTGATATGATAGGGACATCCTAGCCATACATCTAGACAAATCCTATGCATGTCATTCAATAACCCGGGAAAGCGTCAATGGACACCTTCGGAGAACATCCCATACTATTCCCTCCGATGTCCAAGGACAGAAGCACCAGTAGGGTACCCCTCAATCCCAAGTTATACTTAAGCAATCACATGCCCAAGTTCATCATATCAGTTCACAAGATACAACGTCATAATAAACATTCAATTCATGACATTGACATAAGTCATCATATATTGAAATTGATAAACATGATAAAACATTGAAGTAATATAATGTAAACACAAAGCTACTGTTAAAAGACATATGTAGCAAGTCTAACACGATAAGAATATGAAATAGAAACTATATTTACTAGGTTAGGAATACCAAGTCAAGATTTCCATATCCTAGGTAATTACATCGATAACTATCCTTACCTTGAATCGGAGAAGAGAATGGTCCAAGATCACAAGCAGTGGCCCAAATAGTCTTAAAGTCCTATACAAGCATATATGAAAGGTTAGAGAAGAAATCAGAACAATCGGAGATCAAACGGATCGGAAGCCGGGCAAAAGTTGTCGACAAAGCAACTCTATTGGTCAATACATTTGGTCGATAGTATCGACCAATAGTATCAACCAAATCAATTCCAAGACAAAGAAGCGGCTTTTCGGATTCTTGCCCGGATTTGGTCTTCCGGGTCTCGGATTGACATGAAACTTGGAGGATAGTCTAAGCACAACATGGGGACACTAATTATCAAGAAACTTTCATAATCCAATGGTCCATTTGGAAATCCCCAAATTGACATATTAAGGTTAAGAGTTGAAGATCATGGCATTGGCTATATCTCAATGCAAATTAGGGGAAAACATGGGGGATTAGGTAGGGAATCGTTTAGAAGTAACATGGAGCACATATGCAAGGTATAGATTAGGTTAATCATGAGCTTCATCTCAGTTTTGGTAAACAAAGCAAGTTGGTAAGCAATAAATCATGGAAATGTGTAGTCAATGATCATGAGGTGAATCAATCATAGTCATATCGGTGAAAACATCATTGTATGGGGTTTAGAAGGTTCATGGCAAGGTGTATGCAAGGTTGCAACACCTTGGCCATGGTCCCAACAGTAAAATAGAGAAAAGATGAGTGAGAAAGTGATTAGGAGAGAGAGTCATACCTTTAAAGTGGAACAAGAAAGTAGGAATGAGTGGTTGGCAATGATTGATGAAGAAGATGCTTCACCACTACCAAGGAGGAGTTCTTGGGAGGCTCTCTCACGTTCCCTGGATGTTAAAAACGCGAGAATAGGGCTCCAGTCTCGAGGAATAAATAAATAGAAAAGAATATTCCAAGAATCTTTAAATCTGGGCTCAGCAGACTTGTTGGTCGATACCTTTGGTCGATGGTATTGACCAAAACAATCTCTGCAGAAATTTTACAGAATAGTTCAGCGACTTTAGGTGTGGACTTGGAGGGCTATACAAGGTCAAATTGCATGGGGTTTTCTCCTACAGTTCACTCAAGAGGTCTAGTTTCAGGGAGTACCTTCGGATTATGCACAGGAGTCCGTTTGCTATTTCAACTGTCTCGCTCTTCATCAGTGCGCAGATTCTAACTTAGCACTGGTAATGTGCTCAAGGAGCAGCATCATCAATGTCCATAAACTGGAATCCTGACATTACGTCATCAACCAGTAGGGCCCATAAGTCCCTCCTACCACCACTTCGGGTCTTTGGACCTACAAACATAACAATGACCGGGTCGGGTCAAGGTTAGGTAAAAGCTGGATTTTACACCCTGCCTTCGGAATAATGTTTCGCCCGACAAAGCGAGCGATGACTCGGGCAGATGGTAACATAGAAGTGCCACTCCTGGGCATGATGCAGTTCTCATCATCCCACAGAGTCTTGCATATCTCGTGTGTCTCGTATGGAATGAGACCCTCCAGAATGTCAGTGCGAGGAGGAATCCACAAGCAAAAGTCTGGTACAGACGGCACTCCCAAGATCCCAGCCAACTCGCTGGTAGTGAACATGATCTCAATGCCTCTGACCACGAAGCAGATGACAATCCGAGGACCATCTCGCGGGTCATCCTCGAATCGGTAGGTCAGGTTACTATAAAAGTACCTGACAAGCTCCGGGTAGACTGGATATGGTGTGGTGTACAAGGATAACCATCCCATCGCCTCTAACCTCTCCCGTATGCGAAAGGTCTCTAGCTCATCTAAAACTACCAACCGCCCGTACTCGATCGGTATGTCATAGAAGTAGTGCTCGAACAGGAACTCTGCCTGAGGTGATATGAAGAGGTCCTCCTCGGTCACCTCCTGTCGTGGAGCATGTCCTATACCTCTGTCAACCCTCCGTCTTTCTCTGGGCATGATGAACCTGCGGAGACAAGAAAGAAATTTCATTTTGATTAATTCCCTTGGTCATTTGTTAGATGAAGGGCATTTTTGTAATTTTTCGAAAATTTGAAATTGTTGCGAAAATGCGATTCGAACATACTAGCATGTGCATAAGACTTGGATAAACATGCTGGGATGTTTCGTTTGGTGAAAATCTAACATCTTGGCCATGTAGAAGTGAAAATTAAGCAAGGAAGATGAAGGAAAAATCCCTCTTTGGGCTATGTTTGTGATTTTTCAAAGGTTGGAATTTCGGCAAACCGAATGTGGGAACACCTTCCCCATGGTAAATTAGTCATGTGGGACTTGGTTTCATGTCAAAATTCATTTTGGTTTAAAAATGAGGCAAGTAATTGCAAAGTTTGAAATATTGAGATGAATAGTGATTTTTGAATCCTAAGAATGTGAAATCTTGTGTTTCATGCTTAGTTTGGCTTGTAAAATGGTGGGAGCATGTTTCTAAACGTCCCTAGGCATGATTCTAACCATTGGCATCAACCATTTTGCAGTTTTGAAGAAAATCATATCTTGGTAAATGGAAACGCAAGAAGAGAGAAGAAGAGAATGAGACTCACTTGTGTTGTTGATCAATGCAAGCTTGCAAGAGTGTTGGAAGCCTCAAATCACCCCTAAAACCCTTAGAGACCTTAAGAAGAAGTTTTCCCCAGAGCGAAGTCTGAAATGGAAGTGTTTTGAAATGAAACGAGTGGGCCATATATTCTGTTTTTTTTTCGCACAGAATGTTTATTGGTCGATACTATTGGTCGATGCCATCGACCAAATGTATCGACCAATAGGGAAAATTTTCTGCTTTTGGGCTTTTGTGGAAATCTGATTTGTGATTTGTTTCTTGTCAATGTTGGACTATAATCTTGCTATGCTGATGATTTTAAGCATGATTTGGGCATTCTATTCTATTGATCAAGTGGTTTTGACAAGTTAATTTTCGATGTTGTAAATTTCCAATGTTTGCAGAATGGTGCTTCTTAGGAATCGTTTGATTGGTTTTGATAATTCCGGAGTTGAAGATGTGCCTGCTGGGACCCTGGACCAGCAAACACAAGGAGAGCACCCCGCCCCTAATGGAGTTCCCGATGCTCCTGAAATCGGAAGCTTCAGAGACATTGCTAGCATCATGACCAACATGATGCAGCAACAAGCGGCACAGTTCAATCAAATGATGACCGGATTTTTGGCTATGCGAGAAAAGAACCGAGCAAGTGGTTCAAGAAACCCTTGCCGTGCAGCTCCGTATGTGGAGAGGTCCACTGAGATCCCGCATACCAAGCTGATGGAAAGTTTTCTTAAACTTCAAGTACCATCTTTTACCGGAATGACCAAGGACACCCTCTTTCCTAATAGATGGTTGAGAGAATTGGAAAAGGCATTTAGACACCTGCAGTGTTCAGATAATCAGAAGGTGTTGTTTGCAGAACAGAAGCTCCAACATGAAGCTGATGCATGGTGGACCTCCACCAGGCCTATTCTCGAGAACCTTCATGCTGGTGTGGTTACTTGGGAGTTGTTCAAGGAAGCATTTTGTAGAAACTATTTCCCTGAGTCGGTAAAGGATGCCAAGGAGGCAGAATTTATGGCATTGGTGCAAGGTACCCTTTCTGTGCTGGAATACCAGCAAAAGTTTGAAGAACTCTTTTTCTTCGCTCCTGATTCTTTGAGTTCCGATGTTGCCAAGGCGAAGAAATTTTTCAAAGGGCTGCGACCTTCGATCAAAGTCGACCTCACTGCCTTACCTCTTGGAGACTATGCTCAGGCCGTGGAGAATGCGAAGAAAATTGAGGAATCTGAGAAGGAGAATGTGCGAGCACAGAAACCTTGGCAATCCAGACCTTCTGGATTTGTTGATCATAATGACCTCATTTTGTGAGGCCTGCACCGTACCCCACTCCCACCTATCAGCCCCGGAGTGTTGGGCCGAGTCCCAGTGCTGCTCATGTAGGCCAGTATGGCCAAACTAGTGGGACCTCACCTGCAGGAATTGTTCTGCCTTCTCAACCCGGAATGGTATACCCCAGGCTTGCATTTCAGAGACCTCCAGTGGCAACTACCTCTGTTGGACCGAAGGATAATGTTTGCTTCTTTTGCAAACAGCCCGGCCATTTTGCCCGCCTCTGCCCCAAGAAGTCTGTTCAGCCCGGTGCTCCTGTTCAGAAGAGTGTCCCTGCTCCTCCTGCCGGCAGAGTCTTCAGTATATTTGGTACTGACCAAGAAGCTTGTCATGATGTTGTTACAGGTACATTGTTAGTCGCTTCTTTACCAGCATTTGTATTGTTTGATACGGGTGCATCTCATTCATTCATTTCATCTACTTTTGCTGTGAAGACTAACCTAACACCTAGATGTTTGTCTAGTTATTTGTCAATTTGTACCCCTGTTGGGTCTGCTGTTAAACTAGATAAAGTGTTAGAGGAATGCCCTGTTTGTGTTTGTGGTTTGAACTTGAAGGCAAGGTTGGTATTGTTCGATATGAGAGATTTCGACGTAATCTTGGGAATTGATTGGTTGACATCCTACAACGCTGTGATCTTGTGCTCTTCAAAGAATATCCAATTCCGATTGGAGGGGAATTCAGTTTTGGAGTTCCAAGGAAGGAAGGGAAGAGTGAGCAACAAGACTTTGACCACTTTAATGCAAGTCCACTCCCTGGTAGAAGATGCTTCATCTGGAAGCAAGGCTAAGGAAAAGAAGAGACCTGAAAATGTCAGTGTCGTTTGTAACTTTGCTGATGTGTTTCCAGACGATTTATCAGGACTACCCCCTGATAGAGAGGTTGAGTTCTCCATAGACTTAACTCCTGGAGTGTCTCCGGTGTCTAAGGCTCCTTACAGGATGGCGCCTACCGAGCTAGAGGAGTTGCAAACTCAGCTGAATGAACTCCTGGATAGAGGTTTTGTGCAGCCAAGTGTGTCACCCTGGGGAGCTCCGGTTTTGTTCGTTAAGAAGAAGGATGGTAGTATGCGTCTATGCATTGACTACCGACAGTTGAACAAGTTAACGATCAAGAATAGATACCCGTTGCCTCGGATTGATGACCTGTTTGACCAGTTGAAGGGCGCGTCTGTATTCTCGAAGATTGACTTGAGATCAGGGTATCACCAGTTGAAAGTGAAGTTAAGTGATATCTTTAAGACAACGTTCTGAACAAGGTATGGACACTATGAATTCAAAGTTATGCCTTTTGGCTTAACAAATGCTCTTGCCGTGTTCATGGACCTCATGAACCGGGTATTTCATGATGTGCTCGATAAGTTTGTGATCGTATTCATTGATGACATCTTGATATACTCGAAGAATGAGGAAGAGCATGCGGAACATCTGAACTTCACTTTGCAAAGGTTGAGAGAAAAGAAACACTATGCTAAGTTTAGCAAGTGTGACTTTTGGCTCTCAAGGGTAGTGTTTCTTGGCCATGTTGTTTCAGCCGAAGGTATTCGTGTCGACCCGAAAAAAGTGCAAACCGTTACCGATTGGGAAAGACCGAAGACCGTGACTGAGATAAGAAGTTTCCTTGGATTGGCAGGATACTATCGGAGATTTATCGAGAATTTTTCTAGGTTGGCTGCCCCTATGACTAAGCTAACTAGAAAGGAAGAGAAGTTCGTTTGGACCGAGTCTTGCGAGAGGAATTTTGATGAGCTGAAGGTTAGATTGACAAGCGCCCGGTTTTAACTATACCCGATAGTTCCGTGTGGTTGACAGTCTACACCGATGCTTCCATGATCGGATTGGGTTGCGTGTTGATGCAACACGACAAAGTTGTGGCTTATGCTTCTCGGCAATTGAAAGACTATGAGCGGAATTATCCCACTCACGACTTAGAGCTTGCCGCCGTTGTTTTTGCTTTAAAGATTTGGAGACATTACCTATACGGTGAGAAGATCGCTATCTTCACAGATCATAAGAGTTTGAAATACTTCTTCACCCAGAAAGAGCTGAATATGAGACAAAGAAGATGGCTGGAGTTGGTTTCTGACTATGATTGTGACATCGAATATCACCCAGGAAAAGCAAATGTAGTTGCGGATGCTCTTAGTAGGAAGAGTCAGAAGAAGGATTTGAACTTGTGTGCTTTGAGTCGACCTTTGTTGTTGTCAATGGAAAGGTTTGGCTTAGAAGTGGTTCCTGAGGGTTCGGATTGTATTCTTTTTGCCATGACGGCAAGATCCACCCTTAGAGACCGGATCGTCGCTTTGCAAAGTTCTGACCCTGAACTGAGAGAGAAGATTGGGAAGGTTGCCATGAATTCAGAGATGGACCCTGCTTTTAGTACATCTTTAGATGGTGCCTTATTGTTTAGAGGTAGACTCTGTGTGCCTGGTGTTGATGAAATCAAGAAGGAAATATTTAAAGAAGCACACCAGTCGATCTTTACAATACACCCTGGGGGTACCAAAATGTATAAAGACTTAAGGTAACATTTTTGGTGGAATAGCTTGAAAGCGGATGTTGAAGACTTTGTTGCCAAGTGCGAGACTTGTCAGCGTGTTAAAGCCGTTCGCCAACCTCCGTCCGGATTGCTTCAGCCCCTTCCCGTTCCTAGTTGGAAGTGGGAAGATATATCCATGGACTTTGTGACTAGCTTTCCGCAGACAAGTAAAGGAAATGACACTGTGTGGGTGGTTGTAGATAGGTTGACTAAATCAGCCCATTTCATACCTATGAAGATCACCTACACTTTGGACAAGCTAGCTAGACTCTATGTGGACAACGTGGTTCGTCTACACGGTGTGCCGGTGAGTATTGTGTCTGACCGTGATCCTAGGTTCACCTCAAGGTTTTGGAATGGATTGCAGAAAGCCCTGGTACAGCTCATCATCCCCAGTCTGATGGACAATCTGAGCGGACGATTCAAATTTTAGAAGATATGCTTAGATCTTGTGTGGTGGATATGGGTGGAAATTGGGATGAACACTTAGCTTTAGTGGAGTTTGCCTATAACAACAGTTATCAATCAACAATAGGCATGGCCCCTTTTAAAGCTTTGTATGGTAACACTTGTAGAACGCCTTTGTATTGGACTGAGACAGGTCAAAGAAAAGTCTTAGGCCCGGAAATGATTGAAGCTACAAGTGCTATGGTCGACATGATTAGAGAAAGGATTAAGTCTGCTCAGTCAAGAGAGAAATCCTATGCCGACAAGAGAAGGACCGATCTGGAGTTTCCTATTGGAGAGAAAGTTTTCCTTAAAGTATCACCTATGAAAGGAGTGATGAGATTCAATGTGAGAGGAAAGCTTAGCCCCCGCTTCATCGAACCTTTTGAAATCTTGGAATGGGTTGGACCTGTTGCTTATCGCTTGGCCTTGCCTCCATCTCTTGCTAGAGTTCACAATGTGTTCCATGTTTCGATGCTTCGGAAGTACTTAGAGAACCCGGAACCAATACTACAGCAAGCACCCGAAGGACTTAGTGCTGATCTTTCTTACGATGAAGGACCAGCTGAAATCCTAGATAATAAGGACAAGCAGCTGCAAAATCGCACCATCCCTTTAGTGAAGATTCGGTGGAAGAACCATACCCCGGAAGAAGCTTCATGGGAAAAGGAAGAAGAAATGAAGGAGAAGTTTCCCCATCTTTTTGGGAGCACAGGTACGCTTTCAATTTCGAGGACGAAATTCTTTTAAGGGGGGAAGAATGTTAAATCCAGCTTTTACCTAACCTTGATCCGACCCGGTCATTGTTATGTTTGTAGGTCCGAAGACCCAAAGTGGTGGTAGGAGGGACTTATGGGCCCTACTGGTCGATGACGTAATGTCGGGATTCCATTTTATTGACATTGATGATGCTGCTCCTTCCTTGAGCACATTACCAGTGTTAAGTTAGAATCTGCGCACTGATGAAGAGCGAGACAGTTGAAATAGCAAATGGACTGCTGTGCATAATCCGAAGGTACTCCCTAAAACTAGACCTCTTGAGTGAACTGTAGGAGAAAACCCCATGCAATTTGACTTTGTATAGCCTTCCAAGTCCGCACCTAAAGTTGTTGAACTATTCTGTAAAATTCTGCAGAGATTGTTTTGGTCGATACTATTGGTCGATACCATCGACCAACAAGTCTGCTGAGCCCAGATTTAAAGATTCTTGGAATATTCTTTTCTATTTATTTATTCCTCGAGACTGGAGCCCTATTCTCACGTTTTAAACATCTGGGAACGTGAGAGAGCCTCCCAAGAACTCCTCCTTGGTAGTGGTGAAGCATCTTCTTCATCAATCATTGCCAACCACTCATTCCTACTTTCTTGTTCCACTTTAAAGGTATGACTCTCTCTCCTAATCACTTTCTCACTCATCTTTTCTCTATTTTACTGTTGGGACCATGGCCAAGGTGCTGCAACCTTGCATACACCTTGCCATGAACCTTCTAAACCCCATACAATGATGTTTTCACCGATATGACTATGATTGATTCGCCACATGATCATTGACTACACATTTCCATGATTTATTGCTTACCAACTTGCTTTATTTATCAAAACTGAGATGAAGCTCATGATTAACCTAATCTATACCTTGCATATGTGCTCCATGTTACTTCGAAACAATTCCCTACCTAATCCCCCATGTTTTCCCCTAATTTGCATTGAGATATAGCCAATGCCATGATCTACAACTCTTAACCTTAATATGTCAATTTGGGGATTTCCAAATGGACCATTGGATTATGAAAGTTTCTTGATAATTAGCTCCCCATGTTGTGCTTAGTCTATCCTCCAAGTTTCATGTCAATCCGAGACCCGGAAGACCAAATCTAGGCAAGAATCCGAAAAGCCAGCTTGCTGTCCTGGAATTTGTTTTGGTCGATACTATTGGTCGATACTATCGACCAAATGTATCGACCAATAGAGTTGTTGTCAACAACTTTTGCCTAGTTTTGATTCGTTTGATCTCCGATTGTTCTGATTTCTTCTCTAACCTTTCATATATGCTTGTTCAGGACTTTAAGACTATTTGGGCCACTTGCTTGTGGTCTTGGACCATTCTCTTCTCCGATTCAAGGTAAGGATAGTTATCGATGTAATTACCTAGGATATGGAAATCTTGACTTGGTATTCCTAACCTGGTAAATATAGTTTCTATTTCATATTCTTATCATGTTAGACTTGCTACATATGTCTTTCAACAGTAGCTTTGTGTTTACATTATATTACTTCAATGTTTTATCATGTTTATCAATTTCAATATATGATGACTTATGTCAATGTCATGAATTGAATGTTTATTATGACGTTGTATCTTGTGAACTAATATGATGAACTTGGGCATGTGATTGCTTAAGTATAACTCGGGATTGAGGGGTACCCTACTGGTGCTTTTGTCCTTGGACATCGGAGGGAATAGTATGGGATATTCTCCGAAGGTGTCCATTGACGCTTTCCCGGGTTATTGAATGACATGCATAGGATTTGTCTAGATGTATGGCTAGGATGTCCCTATCATATCAGACCCGATTCGGAAGGGCATTGAGACCGAACAACCCGTGGTAGTAGTGTGGATTTGTGGGCGCTCAAGACCGGTATCCACTCTGTGAGAGGACATAAATTGCATTACGGTTACCCGAAAGGGGCCATTTATTGGTAGAGTTACAAATGGTTAGACTTGGGCTCACGGGCACTCAAGACCGGTGAAATGATCCGTGAGAGGGACGTGAGAGCTTCCCGTTTACCATTTGTGGATGACCAATAGGGTTGATGAGTCCGGTGAGTAATATCCGTGACTCTAGTGTGAAGGATACCGGAAAGGATCCCGAGAGGGGAGGAATGAAAGTATCTGGAACTGGCATGATATGATTAAGTAGATGACTTGCATTGGGCTAGGCTATACCTTGACATGCGCCAATACTTAGACCAAACGGTGATGTGAGAGAGCGGTGACTGAAACCCCCAACCATGGATTTGTCCTAGAGGGATGCAGGACCCAATTCCCCCCGGTGATGAGTGACTGAGACTACCTAAAGAAGTATGGTGCTATGACTTAAAGCATGTCTACCATAGATGACCGGCATACTTAGAATAAAATCATATTGCATTATATGCCTCACATCATCTGCATCATTTTATGATTATCTTGTGGTTTATGTGTGGTGGAATAACTTCCTTGGCTGAGTTCTCTTGAACTCATTCCTTTTCTGTTGCAATATTTTGTTAGGCTATTCTACAGGTGAATACTCTGATGGCACCCTCCCTGAGGCGGACCCAAATACCTCATACTAGCATCCGGAGGCTGGCTACGTTGAAGACTCCGGTGACCATACCGAAGAAGATCACCAGGTGTACCAGGGTTAGCCCCGGAGTTGTATGGGAGCAGTCATGTTGGGTCTCCATGGTCCTCAACTTTGAAGAAGATATATTTATTGTGGAGGAGACTTATGAGTAGTTAACTCTTCTTTTGTGACAGTATACTTAGAAGAATTGTAATAACTTTAACTTACCTTTATAACTTGATACTTGTACTTAACTAAATTTTGACCTCACTTCCATTTGGTGAAGGAGTGGATTCCGCCCACTGCCTTCTTAATTTATCTGATTTGATATTTATTTCCGCACTCTGATTATGTCTGATATCTTATTTCTGAATTCCATGATCATTCATTGTTAGTTTATGATTATTATCTGTTCATGATTGTATTATCGTCGATGTGGATTATGTGGTCCCTGAACTATGGATCTTCGGGGCTGTGGATCACATCCCAGGTATGCCAGATAGTGTACCGGCTAGGTGGATGTGACACTACCCTTGAGAGCCAAAAGTCACACTTGCTAAATTTAGCATAGAGTTTCTTTTCTCTCAACCTTTGCAATGTGAAGTTTAGGTGCTTCAAATGCTCTTCTTCGTTCTTCGAGTATACCAGGATGTCATCAATGAAAATGATTACAAACTTATCGAGCACATCGTGAAATACCCGGTTCATGAGGTGGATGAACACAGCAGGAGCGTTGGTTAGACCAAAAGGCATGACTTTGAATTCATAATGTCTATACCTTGTCCTGAACGCAGTCTTAAAGATATCACTAGACTTCACCTTCAACTGGTGATATCCAGACCTTAAGTCAATCTTTGAGAACACAGCCGTGCCTTTCAACTGATCAAACAGATCATCAATCCGGGGCAGCGGGTATCTATTCTTAATCGTCAGCTTGTTTAACTCTCGGTAGTCAATGCACAGACGCTTACTACCATCTTTCTTCTTGACGAACAAGACCGGAGCTCCCCAGGGCGACACACTTGGCTGCACAAAACCTCTATCCAAGAGTTCATTCAACTGAGTTTGCAACTCCTCAAGCTCGGTGGGCGCCATCCTATATGGAGCCTTAGACACCGGAGACGCTCCAGGAATCAAGTCTATGGAGAACTCAACCTCTCTATCAAGGGGTAGTCCTGATAGATCGTCTGGAAACACATCAGCATAATTACAAACAACACTGACATCTTCAAGTCTCTTCCTTTCCTTGACTTTGTTTCTAGATGAAGCATCTTCCACCAAAGCGTGGACTTGCATTAAAGCGGTCAAGGTCTTCTTGCTCACTCTTCCCTTCTTTCCTTGAAACTCAAAAACTGAATTCCCATTCAATCGAAATTGGATCTTCTTAGAAGAGCACAAGATCACAGCGTTGTAGGATGTCAACCAGTCAATTCCCAAGATGACGTCGAAGTCCTTCATATCAAACAACACTAGATTTGCCTTCAAGTTCAACCCACAAACTAGAACAGGACATTCCTCTAACACTTTATCTAGTTTAACAGCAGACCCAACAGGGGTACAAATTGACAGACAACTAGATAAACATCTGGGTGTTAGGTTAGTCTTTACAGCAAAAGTAGATGAAATGAATGAATGAGATGCACTCGTATCAAACAACACAAATGCTGGAAAAGAGGCAACTAACAATGTATCTGTTACAACTTCATGGCAAGGGTCCTACTCAACCGGAGATGCTAAATACTCGCCCAGAAGGAGGGGCCGGGGCAGGAACAGAAGCGGGAGCACTTCTCACAGTAGGAGCAGAAACACTAGGCACGGCGGACTTTTTCGGACACAAGCGAGCAAAATGTCCGGGCTGCTTGCAAAGGAAGCACACAAGATCTCTCTATCCAACAGGGGCGGCTGCCAAAGGGGGTCTCTGAAAAGCAGGTCAGGGAAGCTGCACAAATCCCGTAGGTCGAGCTCCACTATATTGGCCACGAGGGCCCACAGGAGTAGTACCGGAACTCTGACCCACACCCCTAGGCTGGAAGGCAGGAGTGGGATATGGTGAAGGCCTCACAAACTGACGCTCGGTGCGATCCTCAAGACCGGGATGGCTAGGCTACCTCAACCTCTGAACTCGTGCATTTTCTCTTTCCGCTTCTTCCAGCTTCTTTGCATTCTGAACCACCTGGGCGTAACTCAAGAGGGAGAAGGGTGAGGTACGTCTTTAGAGATGGCCGCAGTCCTTTGGAGAATTTCTTTGCCTTCGCATTATCAGGCTTCATCGAGTCAGGGGTGGAAAAGAATAACTCTTCAAATTTCTACTGGTAGTCCAGCACAGAAAGGGAACCTTGGGCCAATGCCATAAATTCAGACTCCTTGGCATCTTTCATAGCCTCGGGAAAATAATTCTAACAAAAGGCTTCCTCGAATATTTCCCAAGAGACAGCACCACCATGGAGGGTTTCAAGAATAGGGCGGGAAGAAGTCCACCATGCATCCGCTTCCTGCTGAAGCTTCTGCTCGGCGAAGAGCACCTTCTGAGCATCCGAACACTGCAAGTTCCGGAAGGCCTTTTCTAATTCCCTCAGCAATCTATTAGGGAACAGAACGTCCTTAGATACACCAGTAAAAGATGGCACCTGCAGTTTCAAGAAACTCTCCATCAGCCGGGTATGCGGGGTTCCTGTGAACCTCTCCACATACTGGGCCGCCAAGCCAACACTGCCAGACCCACTAGCACGGTTCTCTTCTCTCAAGTTCACAAAACCAGCCATCATCTGGTTAAACTGAGCTTACTGTTGTTGCATCATGTTGGTCATGACACTTGCAATGTCCTTG
This sequence comes from Hakea prostrata, assembly GCF_041222555.1. Classification (NCBI taxonomy): domain Eukaryota; kingdom Viridiplantae; phylum Streptophyta; class Magnoliopsida; order Proteales; family Proteaceae; genus Hakea; species Hakea prostrata. The sequence goes on from NC_142608.1 coordinate 39,745,038, forward strand.
AAGCTTCCAATGTTAGGGGCACTGGGGATGCCATTGGTAGTATGGCTGTCCTCCTGGGTGTGTTGGTCAAACCCTCCAGCAGGCGTCTCCTCATTTTCGGCACTACCGGAGCCGATAAGACGACTTCTCAGTAAAACCATTCTGCAAAAGAATATTGACCACATCCAGATGCGAAGATTCATCAAAATACACTTGACCATATGATTAAAGTGCTCAAATTATACATAGATTCATCAATATAATAAGAAAATAATCAAGCTTTGGTCAAAATCCAAAAATTTCCCCAAAATTCTCATTTTTCTCACTTTCTATAGCCTTGGTCGACTGGCTGGTCGACTGTCAGTCGACCAAGCCATGACAGTAACGAAAAATCAGGCTTTTAACTTCATTTCTCCTTCATTTTTCATTTCTAACTCATTTTTCTTGTGGAGGGGCTCTGGAGAACGCATTAGCAAACACTTCTAAGTAAACTCCAAGTGGTTAGAGGCTTCCACATCATCAAAACATCAAGCATTGCTCAACCAAGTAAGTAAATAACTATTCATCATCTTCTCAAGTAGTTTCTTTACTTAGATTTCTCAAAATACCATGTTAAACTTGTTGTTCTAGGATGGAAACATGTTCATGTATGCTTAGAAACAAAATCACATAGTTTACATGCAACAATAATGCTTAAACAACAAGCAAACACGAATTTTCAATTTGATCTCGCTAACGTAGCTGAAAGTTTCCAAAATTAGAAAAATTTCGATTTCTCCCAAACCGCTAGGAGTTTTAATACCAAATTCGATGCCACACATTCCAAATGATATGCTACACATTACCATGCAATTTGTTTCAACCAATTTCAACAATATCAAAAGTACCCAAATTTGATCTAAACGTCGAAATTTCTCTTTTCTAGCTTTCTGAATTTTCAACTTTAGGACGCGATTTCAACCGGTTTTCTTCGAATAAACACCACAATCATGAAATTCTAAGTATTGTGCATATGGCAGTATACCCAAATTGAATTTCCCCCAAATTTTAAAATTTCCAAAAATTACGAAAATGCCCTTCATATCCAATTTTGGTTAATCTCCTAACATTGACTTGTTGATCTTTCTCTACAGATATTTATACTCTATGGAGAGACGAGGACGAGGTGGTCGTGCCCGAGGTAGGGTAGTAGGTGCCAGGTGTAATATCCAGCCCTATTCTAACATTGACCCTGACCCGGATCCACTGTTGTATTCAGTTCCGAAGACCTGAAGCGGTGGAAGAAGAGATTTATGGACCATTCTGATTGATGATCATGATTCGGAAACCGAGCCCATGGACATTGACCATGATACCCCTTGCTTAAATGTATTGTCAGTGTTTAAGGAAAGTCTGCGCATCGGAGAAGATTAATATGGTTGATGTACCAAATGACCTCCTGTGCACAATCCGAAGGTATTCCCCAAAACTAGACTTCTTGATTGAATTGTGGAAGAAAACCTCACTTAATTTGACCTTATATAGCCTTTCAAATCCCTACTTGAAGTTTCTGTTCTAAACCTGAGTTTTCTGCTGAAAATATTTTGGTCGATCCTTTTGGTCGATACCATCGACCAAGGACCATCGACCAAAATATCCCAGTCTGCCAAGTTAATGATTCCATGGAATATTCCTTTTCTATTTAATGTGACCTCGAGCCTTGAGCCTTTTGCAATAATTTTTCTCACCTGGGAACATGGGGAGAGCTTCCCAAAGCAGCTCCTTGGTTAGTGTGAAGGGTATCTCATCAAAGACACTTAGTTTATCATTGATTCTTGTCTTCATCTTCCACACTAAGGTATGACTCCTCATTTCACTCTCTACCCTACCATTTTCTACTCTTTTCTATTGTCATCTTGCTGATGAGACATTTGGAATGGTGTTGCAACCATGCAACCACCACTCCAAGTGCCTACTCATGCTCAATCCATGATTCCCTTAGCCATTCATTGATGCCATGCTTATATCTCATGCCTAGCATATGTATTCCATGATTTACCTATTAACATCATACCATTTGATATCAAACTGAGCTATAGAGTGTATTATGTTCATGTTTAACATTGCCATATGATTCCAATCAAATTTCTATTAGTTCCTCTAACTATTGCATGCTATTCCTCATCAATGCAATCAATTCCAACTCATGCCATGATGTTTATCACTTGAACTTGATAGCTCAAATTGGGGCTTTTTAATTAGACCAATGGATTGGGTTAATTCCTTGATTTATAGTGTCCTACTACTGTTGTTAAGTATGCCTCCAAGTTTCAGATTGATCCGAACACCGGAAGACTCATTTCGGACCAAAATCCCCAAAATCCACTATTCTGCCCCGAGGACAATTTTGGTCGATCCTTTTGGTCGATACCATCGACCAAGACCATCGACCAAAGTTGTTGCTGACAGCAACCTTGGTCAGTTTTGACTCAAATGACATCCGATCTTCCCGACTTCTTTTCTAACTTATTATTGATGTCTGTTTAGGGTCTTAACAATTCTATTGGACTATTCTTGGTATTCTCAATTCATCATCAACTCATCCAAGGTAAGGATGGTTATATCCATAAACATATAAGTCATCAAATATTGAACTGTGCTTTATTTAAAGAATGAAATCCTTAAATTTCCTTCCAATCATTATAAGACTGTTACATATGTGTTAGAACAGTAGCATTTAAATCTTTATACTTTTGTTGGGTTACTTTATCATTTTGACTTGCTTATGATTATAATGATTCGCTTCAATATCATGATTTGATTACTATTGTGAATATGCATTGGATGCATGAGAAATGATGAGATTTGTTGTGTGATTGCTTACGTATGACTTGGGAATTGGGGGTGTCCTACTGACACTTCTGTCCTTGGGAATCGGAGGGAATAGTATGGGATGTTCTCCGATGGTGCCTATCGTCACTCTCCCGAGTTATTGGATGACATACATAGGATTGTCTAGTTGTGTGGCTAGGTTCATCCTTGTCGTGTCAGACCCGAATCGGAAGGGCATTGAGACTGAACAACCCGTGGTAGTGTATGGTTGGATGGGCGCTCTAGGCCGGTAGCCAATCCTTTAGGGGACATAAACCATGCTATGGATACCTGAAATGGGCCATTTATTGGTAGAGTTGCATATGGATAGACTTGGGCTCACGGGCGCTCAAGACCGGCAACCAATCCGTGAGAGGACGTGAGAGCTTCCCGTTTACTATATGTTGATGACCAATAGGGTTGATGAGTCCGAAATCCGGGATTTCGCTGACTCTAGTGTGAAGGATACCGGAAAGGATCGCAGGGGGCGAGGAATGGACGTATCTGAATCTGAGTTGACCGACTGAGTAGATGACTTGCATTGGGCTAGGCTTTACTGTGACATGCGCCAGTACTTGACCAAATGGTGATGTGAGAGAGCGGTGACTGATCCCCTTACCACGGCTTTTTGATGACTTTACCGATCTTCCCTGGGCATTCCCAAGATATGGAAATGGGAGAGTGACTGACGACCCAGAGAAGTACGGTGCTATGACTTAAAGCATGTCTACCCTAGAGACTAGCATTCATAGAGTTAGACTCATATCTGCATCATATGTTCCATATCACATTGCATTATTATACGTTCTGAATGTGTATGATTTCTAATTATGGAATAACTTCCTTGCTGAGTTCTTCGAACTCATTCCTGTTTGTGCAAATGTTTTAGATTACATTCCAGGTACCGAAGATTACGATGGCACCTCCTATGAGGCGGACTATGATTCCACATACTACCCTCCGGGTAGTGGCGTCGGTGAGGATCCGTATATTGGAGTCGAGAAGGATTACTATCCGCACCAGGGTTAGCCCCACAGTTGTGCAGGAGCGGCAGCGTTGGGTTTACTTCATCCGTATTGTTGAGGAGACTACCATTAATATAGAAGAAACCCTAGCATAGTGCCCCATTCCCCTGGTGTATTTGTGGAACCTTGGATATTGTAATTAACTTGTCTTTGAATTATTCTGGTGACACTTGGATATGTAACTAACTTGATTTACTTCTTTTCCGCTGCTCTGAGAGGGTGGCTACACACCTTCTCACCCTTTATGATTTTGATCACACTTTATTATTATCTATATTCCGCACTCTGATTTAGTTAATCTTATCTTATTCATGATACTTAGTATTAACTGTTTTTACCATTGATTATTACTGTTCATGATTGTGTTACCGTGTATGTGGGAGGCATGGACCTCAGATCATTGATCCTTGGACCGTGGATCACATCCCGGGTATTCCAAATGGGGTACCGGCTGGGTGGAAGTGAGAGATTGGTATCAGAGCCCAAGATCAAGTGGAACCCCGACCACAGAAACGGTGACGGAACATTCCGAGTCACAGATCCGAAAGTGACTCAAGTACTCCTAGAAGTGAATAATAGATAACCTGGACTAGAAACCAAAATATTTAAACATAATTTGACTCGTGAATAAGACACAATAATATAGACAAAACAACTGAACTTCATTGATTTCATAGGGAAATTTTTACAAGTCTGAAAAAGAGAAATACATCCATAATGACATAAAAGAAAATTCCTAGTGATGTCTATGTAGGTGAACGACTCTTGCGATCTGTCTGATCCCTCCTAGATCTGAACTCCTCCTCCAGTCGTGCAAACCTCTCATTGAGGGTGCACATGTGTAACTCCATCCTCTCCTGCCGAGCCTCGATCCTCTCAAGAATAGAGTAAATCGATGACTGATGAAAAGCCACATCTGGAGCCTCAGAACTCGTGCGTGATGGGCCTCTGACCTCAGTAAATCGTGGAGCGGGAACCTCCTCATGCCTCAGAGCCTCCTCATGACCCTGATCATCATCCTCACTATGCTCATCATCGTCACCACCATCATCATCATCAGTACTATCATCCTCTGAGTCGTCATCTCTTGATACATCATCGGTATCATCCTCATCCTCTGATCTGACTGCGTCCTGGAGCCCCATCTTCCTGATCAACCATGTACAAATGGGCTCACCTTAATCTCGACCCTAAATCGTAGTTGTATGCTCCAAGTCCACACCAAAGTACTCAAAGATACGAGTCAAGAGACGACCGAAAGCCAAGTTCCTATCCCCAGGAAACTCGATCCGATCAATCATGACATTTTGCATGATGTATGCTAAATCGATTTGTACTCCAGTATACATACTATAAATGATCAGTGCCTCCATCGCCGACACTTTGCTATGATGACCTGCCTTCGGAAGGATGTTTCGCCCGACGATGCGAACGATAACTCTAGCTGAAGGACGCATTGCGGTACCACACCAGGGCATATAATTGTCAATGTCATCCCATAGAGTCATGCACACCTCGTATACTTCATAAGGAAGAAGCACCTGTGTGATATCTGTACCAGCGGGAATCTACCAACGGGAATCTCGTACGATCGGTACATCTAAGATGCGAGCCAATGTCCTCGTAGTGAAACTGATCTCTCTACCTCCGACCATGGAATCTATGACAATCCTAAAACCATCCCTCGGATCATCCTCTATACGGTAAGTCAGATTACTATAGAAGTATCTGATAAGATCTAGGTAGACTGGCTGTGTCGTAGTGTATAAGTGAAGCCAATCCATAGTCTCTAATCTCTCTCGGATGCGAAATACCTCTAAATCATCCACATCCACCAATCGTCCGTGCTCGATCAGTATATCATGGAAATAATGCTCATATAGAAACTCTGCCATAGGAGTAGTGAAATGCTCCTCGTTTATGACCTCAGCCCGGGGAACAAGTCCTCTACCCCTGTCCAGTCGTCTCCCTCCTCTAGGCATGGTGTATCTGTTGAAACAAGGAAAGAAACTCATTTGGATTAGTCTCAGTGTATGATTGTAGATGAAGGGCATTTTCGTAAATTTTCAGAAAATTCAATTTTGGTAAAATTTTGATTTGATCATTCTAACATATGCATAAAACCTATACAAGCATGCTGGAATACTTTAATTGGTGAAAATCCATCTTTTTGGCTTATTCAAAATGAAAATTCAGCAAGAAGAGAGAGAAAAATCCCTCTTTTGGCTTGCATTTGTGATTTTTGAAAAATTGGAATTTGACCGAATGGAGAGTGGGAACACTTTTCCCCTAGTAGGTCAGTGTTGTAGAAATTTGTTTCATGTCAAAATTCCTGTTGGTTTGAAAATGAGACAAGTGCTTGTAAAGTTGAGTTTTTGTGAAATGAATAGTGTTTTGGTAACCAAAATAGATGCAATCTTGTATTTGGAACTTAATCTTACTTGAAAAGTTATGACAACATGTTTCTAATCATTTATATGTATGATTCTAACCATTAGCTACAAGTATTACTCAGTTTTATTGAAGAACACAACAATGGTGAATGAAGTTTACAAGAAAAGAGAAAAAGAAAGAGAACTTACTTGTGTAGATGATCAAGTGAGATTATCAAGAATGATTGAAGCCTTGAATCAAGTCCTAGCACTTTTGAAAACCCTAGAAAATCGCTTTCTCCAGAGCTAAACTCGAAATGGTTGAGTGAGAAATGAAAATGATATGAGAAGTGGGCCTTTTAAATCTAATTTTCGCGCAGAATTTATTTTGGTCGATCCTTTTGGTCGATACCATCGACCAAGAAGCATCGACCAAAATCCTTCATTTTTCTGTATTGGATTATTTTGGGAATTTTTGATTCTTTGACTCATTTCCTTTGGATTTTGATCAATGCTGATTTATTTTACTGTTATATTGATAATTCTAACCATGATTTGGTTATCCTATTCGTTGGGCAAGTTGTCTTTGTCAAATTTGAAATTTTGGTACCCTTATCTTTGATCCTTGCAGAATGGTCTTACTTAGAAATTGTTTCGTCGGATCCTGAAGCAACGGAAACAAAGAAACCCCTGCTGGGGGCTCTGATCAGCAGACACAGGACGATAGCCACACCACGAATGGCATTCCTGGTGCCCCTGATATCGGAAGCTTTAAAGATATCGCCAGCATCATGACCAACATGATGCAACAGCAGGCTGCCCAATTTAATCAAATGATGACTGGTTTTGCTACCCTTCGCAATGAGAACCGTGCTGGAATTGGAACATCTGGAGCCGTAGCCCCTCTTATGGAAAGATTCACCGGGACACCCCACACCCGTTTGATGGAAAGTTTCCTAAAGTTACAAGTACCTTCCTTTACTGGTGTAACAAAGGACACCCTCTTTCCGAACAAGCGGCTTCGTGAGTTGGAGAAGGCCTTCAGACATTTGCAATGTTCTGATGCTCAGAAAGTGTTGTTTGCCGAGCAGAAGCTTTAGCAAGAAGCTGATGCATGGTGGGCTTCCACTAGGCCTATCCTTGAGACCTTGAATGGTGGTGTTGTTACCTGGGAGAAGTTTAAGGAAGCTTTTTGCAAGAACTACTTTCCGGAAGCTGTAAAGGACGCAAAGGAGGCCGAGTTCATGGCCTTAGTACAAAGGTACTTTGTCTGTGCTTGAGTATCAGCAGAAATTTGAAGAACTTTTCTTCTTCGCCCCCGAGTCTATTAAGTCTGAAGAAGCCAAGGCGAAAAAGTTTTTCAAGGGTTTGCGACCTTCTATTAAGGCATACCTCACTGTCTTGCCTCTTGAAGGATATCCTCAGGTGGTTCAAAACTCGAAGAAGCTTGAAGAAAATGAAAAGGAAAATGCTCGAGTTCAGAAACCCTGGCAACCTAGACCTTCTGGATTTGTGGACCGCACTGATCGGCATTTTGCTAGACCTACTCCTTATCCCGCACCCGCCTTTCAGCCGAGAAATGTTGGTCAGAATCCTAACTCCCTTCCTGTGAGCTATTATGGTCAGTCCAGTGGAGCCAGACCTCAAGGAGCTACTTATCCTCCTAGGCTTGGGATGGTGAATCCTAGACCAGCTTATCAGAGACCTCCCCCTACTGCAACTCCTATTGGACCGAAAGATACTACTTGCTTCCTCTGCAAGCAAGCAGGCCATTATGCTCGTTCCTGCCCAAAGAAGTATGTGCAACCTCAAGCTCCTGTAGTGAAGAGTACTCCTGCTGCTACTTCTGCCCCTCCCTCTGGCAGAGTGTTTAGCATATCTGGTACCGAGCAAGACCCCTGCCACGATGTTGTAACAGGTAGTAGCTTCTCTTCCCGCATTTGTATTATTTGATACGGGTGCATCACATTCATTCATATCATCTACTTTTGCCTTGAGAACTAACTTGACACCTCAATGTTTATCTAGTCATTTATCTATTTGTACCCCTGTTGGGTCTGCTGTTAAACTAGATAAAGTGTTAGAAGATTGTTCCATTTTGATTTGTGGAAGAAATCTGAAGGCAAACCTTGTATTGTCTGACATGAGAGATTTTGATGTAATCTTGGGAATCGACTGGTTGATCTTCTACAATGCCGTGATCTTATGCTCCTCAAAGAAGATTCAGTTCCATGTAGAAGAGAATTCAGTTTTCGAATTTCAGGGAGAGAAGGGAAGATTTAGCAAGAAGACCTTGTCCACTCTAATGCAAGTCCATGCCTTTTTGGGAGATGCTTCATCTGGAAGCAAGGTCAGAGAGAAGAAGAGACTTGAAGAAGTTAGAGTTGTTAGTGAATTCCCTGATGTTTTTCCGGATGACTTGTCAGGTTTGCCTCCTGATAGGGAAGTTGAGTTTTCTATAGACTTAATTCCTGGAGTGGCTCCTGTATCCAAGACCCCTTACAGAATGGCACCTACCAAACTCGAAGAGTTGCAAACTCAATTAAATGAACTCTTAGAGAGAGGTTTCGTGCAGCCAAGTGTGTCGCCTTGGGGAGCTCCGGTCTTGTTTGTAAAGAAGAAAGATGGTAGTATGCGTCTGTGCATTGACTACCGGGAATTGGACAAGCTGACAATCAAGAACAGATATCCTTTGCCTCGGATTGATGACCTTTTTGATCAGTTGAAGGGTGCTGCTATCTTTTCAAAGATTGATTTCAGATCGGGATATCACCAGCTGAAGGTGAAGTCAAGTGACATCCTTAAGACAGCGTTCAGAACAAGGTACGGACATTATGAATTTAAAGTGATGCCTTTCATCTTGACTAATGCCCCTGCCGTGTTCATGGACCTCATGAACTGAGTATTTCACGATGTACTCGATAAATTTGTAATCGTTTTCATTGATGACATCTTGATTTACTCAAAGAATGAGGAAGAGCATGCGGAGCACCTGAACTGCACATTGCAAAGGTTGAAAGAAAAGAAACTCTATGCTAAATTTAGCAAGTGTGACTTATGGCTTTCAAGTGTAGTGTTTCTTGGCCATGTTGTTTCAGCCGAGGGCATTCGTGTTGACCCAAAGAAAGTCCAAACTGTTACTGATTGGGAAAGACCGAAGACCGTGACTGAGATAAGAAGTTTTCTTGGATTAGCAGGATACTACCGGAGATTCATTGAAAACTTTTCTAGGTTGGCTGCCCCTATGACTAAGCTAACTAGAAAAGAAGAGAAGTTTGTTTGGACCGATTCTTGTGAGAAGAACTTCGAAGAGCTGAAAGTTAGATTGACAAGCGCCCGGTTCTGACTATACCTGATAGTTCTGGTTGATTGACGGTCTACACTGATGCTTCAAAAATCGGTTTGGGCTGCGTGTTGATGCAACACGGAAAGGTAGTGGCTTATGCCTCTCGACAACTAAAGGATTATGAGCGGAACTACCCCACTCATGACTTAGAGTTTGCAGCTGTTGTTTTTGCTTTGAAAATTTGGAGACACTATCTGTACGGTGAGAAGATCGCCATCTTTACGGATCATAAAAATTTGAAATACTTCTTCACCCAGAAGGAGCTGAATATGAGATAGAGAAGATGGTTGGAGTTGGTCTCTGACTATGATTGTGACATCCAGTACCACCCGGGTAAAGCAAATGTAGTGGCGAATGCTCTTAGTAGAAAGAGTCAAAGAAAAGAGTTGGATTTAAATGTTTTGAGTCGGTCTTTGTTGTCCTCGATGGAAAGAATTGGTTTGGAAGTGGTCCCTAAGGGTTCGGATTGTATTCTCTATGCCATGACTGCAAGATCCTCCCTTAGAGATAGAATTGTTGCCTTGCAAAGTCCTGATCAAGAGTTGAAAGAGAAGATTGATAAGATTGCCTCAAATTCAGAAATGGACCCTGCTTTTAGTACATCTATGGATGGTACCTTATTGTTTAGAGGTAGACTCTGTGTGCCTGCTGTTGAGGAAATAAAGAAGGAAATATTGAAAGAAGCACACCAGTCCATCTTTACAGTACACCCTGGAAGTACCAAAATGTACAAGGACTTAAGGGAACATTTTTGGTGGAATGGTTTGAAAGCAGACGTTGAAGACTTTGTTGCCAGGTGTGAAACTTGCCAACGTGTGAAAGTTGTTCGCCAACCCCCATCTGGATTAATTCAGCCCCTTCCTATTCCTAGTTGGAAGTGGGAAGATATCTCAATGGACTTTGTGACTAGCTTGCCGCGGACGAGTAAGGGAAATGACACTGTGTGGGTGATTGTTGATAGGTTGACTAAATCAGCCCATTTCATTCCTATGAAGATCACCTACTCTTTGGATAAGCTAGCTAGACTTTATGTGGACAATGTAGTTCGTCTACACGGAGTGCCAGTGAGTATCGTTTCGGACCGTGATCCTAGGTTCACCTCAAGGTTTTGGTATGGACTGTAGAAAGCCTTGGGAACCCAATTGAATCTGAGTACAGCTCATCACCCACAGTCTGATGGACAATCTGAGCAGACAATTCATATTCTTGAAGACATGCTTAGGTCTTGTGTGGTTGACATGGGTGGAAATTGGGATGAACACCTAGCCTTAGTCGAGTTTGCCTATAACAACAGTTATCAAGCAACAATAGGCATGGCTCCGTTTAAGGCTTTGTATGGTAACACTTGTAGAACGCCCTTGTATTGGACTGAGACTGGTGAAAGAAAAGTCTTAGGTCCAGAGATGATTGAAGCTATCAGTGATATGGTTGACATGATTCGGGAAAGGATCAAGTCTGCTCAATCTAGACAGAAGTCGTATGCCGACAAGAGAAGAACCGACTTAGGATTTCCAATTGGAGAGAAAGTCTTCCTTAAAGTATCACCTATGAAAGGGGTGACGAGATTCAATGTGAAGGGAAAGCTTAGTCCCCGCTTCATTGGACCTTTTGAGATTTTGGAAAGGGTTGGACCTGTAGCATACCGCTTGGCCTTGCCTCCGTCACTTGCTGGAGTTCACAATGTGTTCCATGTTTCAATGCTTCGGAAATACCTAGAAAACTCGGAACACATACTACAGCAAGCACCCGAAGGACTTAGTGCCGATCTTTCTTACGATGAAGGACCAGTCGAGATCCTAGATAGAAAGGACAAGCAGTTGCGGAATCGCACCATCCCTCTGGTGAAGATTTGATGGAAAAACCATACCCCTGAAGAAGCTTCATGGGAGAAAGAAGAAGACATGAAGGAGAAGTTTCCTCATCTTTATGGAAGCACAGGTACGCCTTCAATTTCGAGGACAAATTTCTTTTAAGGGGGGGAGAATATAATATTCAGCCCTATTCTAACCTTGACCCTGACCCGGATCCACTGTTGTATTCAGGTCCGAAGACCCGAAGCGGTGGAAGAAGAGATTTATGGACCATTCTGATTGATGATCATGATTCAGAAACCGAGCCCATGGACATTGACCATGATACCCCTTGCTTAAATGCATTGTCAGTGTTTAAGGAAAGTCTGCGCATCGGAGAAGATTAATATGGTTGATGTACCAAATGACCTCTTGTGCACAATCCGAAGGTATTCCCCGAAACTAGACTTCTTGATTGAATTGTGGAAGAAAACCTCACTCAATTTGACCTTATATAGCCTTTCAAATCCCTACTTGAAGTTTCTGTTCTAAACCTGAGTTTTCTGCTGAAAATATTTTGGTCGATCCTTTTGGTCGATACCATCGACCAAAATATCCCAGTCTGGCAAGTTAAAGATTCCATGGAATATTCCTTTTCTATTTAATATGACCTAGAGCCTTGAGCCTTTTGCAATCATTTTTCTCACCTGGGAACGTGGGGAGAGCTTCCCAAAGCAGCTCCTTGGTTAGTGTGAAGGGTATCTCATCAAAGACACTTAGTTTATCATTGATTCTTGTCTTCATCTTCCACACTAAGGTATGACTCCTCATTCCACTCTCTACCCTACCATTTTCTACTCTTTTCTATTGTCATCTTGCTGATGAGACATTTGGAATGGTGTTGCAACCTTGCAACCACCACTCCAAGTGCCTACTCATGCTCAATCCATGATTCCCTTAGTCATTCATTGATGCTATGCTTATATCTCATGCCTAGCATATGTATTCCATGATTTACCTATTAACATCATACCATTTGATATCAAACTGAGTTATAGAGTGTATTATGTTCATGTTTAACATTGCCATATGATTCCAATCGAATTTCTATTAGTTCCTCTAACTATTTCATGCTATTCCTCATCAATGCAATCCATTCCAACTCATGCCATGATGTTTATCACTTGAACTTGATAGCTCAAATTGGAGCTTTTTAATTAGACCATTGGATTGGGTTAATTCCTTGATTTATAGTGTCCTACTACTGTTGTTAAGTATGCCTCCAAGTTTCAGATTGATCCGAACACCGGAAGACTCATTTCGGACCAAAATCCCCAAAATCCACTATTCTGCCCCGAGGACAATTTTGGTCGATCCTTTTGGTCGATACCATCAACCAAGACCATCGACCAAAGTTGTTGCTGACAGCAACCTTGGTCAGTTTTGACTCAAATGACATCCGATCTTCCCGACTTCTTTTCTAACTTATTATTGATGTTTGTTTAGGGCCTTAACAATTCTATTGGACTATTCTTGGTATTCTCAATTCATCATCAACTCATCCAAGGTAAGAATGGTTATATCCATAAACATATAAGTCATCAAATATTGAACTGTGCTTTATTTAAAGAATGAAATCCCTAAATTTCCTTCCAATCATTATGAGACTGTTACATATGTGTTAGAACAGTAGCATTTAAATCTTTATACTTTTGTTGGGTTACTTTATCATTTTGACTTGCTTATGATTATAATGATTCGCTTCAATATCATGATTTGATTACTATTGTGAATATGCATTGGATGCATGAGAAATGATGAGATTTGATGTGTGATTGCTTACGTATGACTTGGGAATTGGGGGTGTCCTACTGACACTTCTGTCCTTGGGCATCGGAGGGAATAGTATGGGATGTTCTCCGATGGTGCCTATCGACACTCTCCCGAGTTATTGGATGACATACATAGGATTGTCTAGTTGTGTGGCTAGGTTCATCCTTGTCGTGTCAGACCCGAATCGGAAGGGCATTGAGACCGAACAACCCGTGGTAGTGTATGGTTGGATGGGCACTCTAGGCCGGTAGCCAATCCGGTAGGGGACATAAACCATGCTACGGATACCTGAAAGGGGCCATTTATTGGTAGAGTTGCATATGGATAGACTTGGGCTCACGGGCGCTCAAGACCGGTAACCAATTTATGAGAGGACGTGAGAGCTTCCCGTTTACTATATGTGGATGACCAATAGGGTTGATGAGTCCGAAATCCGGGATTTCGCTGACTCTAGTGTGAAGGATACCGGAAAGGATCGCCGGGGGCGAGGAATGGACGTATCTGAATCTGAGTTGACCGACTGAGTAGATGACTTGCATTGGTCTAGGCTTTACTGTGACATGCGCCAGTACTTGACCAAATGGTGATGTGAGAGAGCGGTGACTAATCCCCTTACCACGGCTTTTTGATGACTTTACCGATCTTCCCCGGGCATTCCCAAGATATGGAAATGGGAGAGTGACTGACGACCCAGAGAAGTACGGTGCTATGGCTTAAAGCATGTCTACCCTAGAGACTAGCATTCATAGAGTTAGACTCATATCTGCATCATATGTTCCATATCACATTGCATTATTATACGTTCTGAATGTGTATGATTTCTAATTATGGAATAACTTCCTTCTTTGAGTTCTTCGAACTCATTCCTTTTGTGCAAATGTTTTAGATTACATTCCAGGTACCGAAGATTACGATGGCACCTCCTATGAGGCGGACTATGATTTCACATACTACCCTCCGGGTAGTGGCGTCGGTGAGAATCCGTATATTGGAGCCGAGGAGGATTACTATCTGCACCAGGGTTAGCCCCACAGTTGTGCGGGAGCGGCAGCGTTGGGTTTACTTCATCCGTACTGTTGAGGAGACTACCATTAGTGTAGAAGAAACCCTAGCATAGTGCCCCATTCCCCTGGTGTATTTGTGGAACCTTGGATATTGTAATTAACTTGTCTTTGAATTATTCTGGTGACACTTGGATATGTAACTAACTTGATTTACTTCTTTTCCGCTGCTCTGAGAGGGTGGCTACCACACCTTCTCACCCTTTATGATTTTGATCACACTTTATTATTATCTATATTCCGCACTCTGATTTAGTTAATCTTATCTTATTCATGATACTTAGTATTAGCTGTTTTTACCATTGATTATTACTATTCATGATTGTGTTACCGTGTATGTGGGAGGCATGGACCTCAGATCATTGATCCTTGGACTGTGGATCACATCCCGGGTATTCCAAATGGGGTACCGGCTGGGTGGCTGTGACACCAGGAGAGGTAGAGGTCAGGTGCCTTTGCTGCCACGAGCAGAGGTGGTTGATCGATACCGCTTCGTCACACCATTGGCCGAGTTTCTTTACGATGCATACTTTGGGCGTTGTCACATAGAGTACGGGCGACCATTTCGGGCTGCAGAGTTGACTACCTTTCGGATCGGAGAGAGATTCTATGTTTTGGGGTGGACACACCTACTTATTGAGGATTTGCCAGTGTACCCAGAGTTAATTCGGCTGTTCTACAGCAATTTGACTTCATTTGTGGAAGGGTGAGCTGATCAGATGGAGTTAGTGATAGCGAGTCATATCAGGGAGACTCAGATCAGATTTACTACTCACACACTAGCGGAGATTCTCGGGGTTCCTTATTGTCCACATGCATGTGTGTGGATATCAGTAGGGGAGGATTTCAGCAGACATATGCTTCCATTCGAGTTGCATGAGATATGCATGACACTTTGGGATAATGATAGGTGTTATTATCCTAGAAACAGCAGTGAGATGATTGCATCGGCCAGAGTCATCGGTCGAATTGTAGGGAGGAATATCATACCGAGAGCGGGACATCATAATGTGGTTACGGTGATGGATGCCTTACTCATCTATCGGATCTATATGGGATTCGAGATCGATCTGTCTTATATTACACAGAATGTTATGATCGAGGTTGTCATACATCCAGGTGTCAGAAATCTTTGCTTTGGGATTTTATTGACACGCATCTTCAGTTATTTCGGGATAGATCTGGATGGTGAGGATAGAGTTGTTGGAGGTGCGGGATATTCCATTGGTACGAGGACCATTGGACTGATGCAGTTAGATCGAGTTGGCAGATCTCCCAATCTAGGTGACGAGTCAGATTCCGAGGATGATGGTGACGATATTCCAGTAGAAGATCAGTGTAACATTCAGCCCAAACCTAGCCTGGACACCCTTTTTATTTTGGGATAAAGAAAGACTTGTTTGATATTAGACCTTAAAGTTGGACTTTAGTTTCAATATTATTATCTTTGAAAACCTTAGGAAGCCATGTCAAACCTTTCCCTTAGGGTAGATTTGTAATGTTTGGCCTTATCCTACCTTGGCCCGGCCCGGGACCTGTTATGTTTGTAGGTCCGAAAACCCAAAGTGGGGGAAATGAGACTTGTGGACCCTTTTGGTTGATGATTTGGTGTCGGAACCCAAGCCCGTGAACATTGACGATGATGCCCCTCACTTGAGGGCATTGTCAGTGTTAGTTTTGAATCTGCGCACCAAAGAGGGGTGAATTAGTTGAAATACCAAATGAACTCTTGTGCTCAATCCGAATATATTTCCTGAAACTAGACTTCTTGATGGACTTGTAGAAGAAAACCTCACTCAATTTGACCTTGTATAGCCTTTCAAATCCCTACTTGAAGTTGATGTTCTAAACTTGAGTTTCTGCTGAAATCATCTTGGTCGATCATTTTGGTCGATACCATCGACCAAAAGCATCGACCAAAATGTCCCAGTCTGCCAAGTTAATGATTCCATGGAATATTCCTTTTCTATTTAATATGACCTCGAGCCTTGAGCCTTTTGCAATCATTTTTATCACCTGGGAACGTGGGGAGAGCTTCCCAAAGCAGCTCCTTGGTTAGTGTGAAGGGTATCTCATCAAAAACACTTAGTTTATCATTGATTCTTGCCTTCATCTTCTACACTAAGGTAAGACTCTTCATTCCACTCTCTACCCTACCATTTTCTACTCCTTTCTATTGTCATCTTGCTGATGGGACATTTGGAATGGTGCTGCAACCTTGCAACCACCACTCCAAGTGCCTACTCATGCTCAATCCATGATTCCCTTAGCCATTCATTGATGCTAATGCTTATATCTCATGCCTAGCATATGTATTCCATGATTTACCTATTAACATCATACCATTTGATATCAAACTGAGCTATAAAGTGTATTATGTTCATGTTTAACATTGCCATATGATTCCAATCGAATTCCTATTAGTTCCTCTAGCTATTGCATGCTATTTCTCATCAATGCAATCAATTCCAACTCACATCAATGCAATCAATTCCAACTCATGCCATGATGTTTATCACTTGAACTTGATAGCTCAAGTTGGGGCTTTTTAATTAGACCATTGGATTGGGTTAATTCCTTGATTTATAGTGTCCTACTACTGTTGTTAAGTATGCCTCCAAGTTTCAGATCGATCCGAACCCCGGAAGACCCATTTCGGACCAAAATCCCCAAAATCCTCTATTCTATCTCGAAGACAATTTTGGTCGATACCATTGACCAAAACCATCGACCAAAGTTGTTGCTGACAGCAACCTTGGCCAGTTTTGATCCAATTGACATCCAATCTTCCCGATTCCTTCTCTAACTTATTATTGATGTTTGTTTAGGGCCTTAACAATTATTTTGGACTATTTCTTGGTACTCTCAATTCATCATCAACTCAACCTAAGGTAAGGATGGTTATCTCCAGAAACATATAGATCATCAACTTATGATTTATGTTCTTATTTATGAATAGAATCTCTTGATTTCTTTTAATCGTTATAAAACTGTGATATATGTGTTGGAACAGTAGTATTGAAATCTTTATACTCTTGTCATGTTACATTACTATTCTTGTTTACTTATGTCTATGATGATTCATTTCAATATCATAATTTAACTTGTATTATGAAGATGTATTGGATGCATGAGAAGTGATGAACTTGAATATGTGATTGTCTAGGTATAACTTGGGATTGGGGAGTGTCCTATTGACACTTCTGTCCTTGGACACCGGAGGGAATAGTATGGGATGTTCTCCGAAGGTGCCTATTGACTCTTTCCCTAGTTATTGGATGACATACATAGGATTGTCTAGTTGTTTGGCTAGGATGTCCCTGTCGTATCAGACCCGAATCGGAAGGGCATTGAGACCGAACGACCCGTGGTAGCAATGGGGATTTGTGGGTGCTCAAGACCGGTAACCAATCCGTGAGAGGTCATAAATCTCATTGTGGGGGCCATTTATTGGTAGGGTTGCATATGGATAGGCTTGGGCTCACGGGCGCTCAAGACCGGTAACCAACCCGTGAGACTACGTGAGAGCTTCCCGTTTACTATATGTGGATGGCCAATAGGGTTGATGAGTCCGTAATCCGGGATTACGCTGACTCTAGTGTGAAGGATACCGGAAAGGATCGCCGGGGGCGAGGAATGGACGTATCTGGAACTGAGATGATATGACTGAGTAGATGACTTGCATTGGGCTAGGCTTTACTGTGACATGCGCCAGTACTTTACCAAATGGTGATGTGAGAGAGCGGTGACCGATCCCCTTACCACGGCTTTTTGATGACTTTACCGATCTTCCCCGGGCATTCCCAAGATATGGAAATGGGAGAGTGACTGACGACCCAGAGAAGTACGGTGCTATGACTTAAAGCATGTCTACCCTAGATGACCAGCATACTTAGAGTTAGATTCATATTTGCATCATATGTCTCATATCATATTGCATCATGCTATGCTGCGCATCATATGATTTATGTTATTATGGAATAACTTTCCTTGCTGAGTTCTTTCGAACTCACTCCTTTTTGCAACATACTTTGTTAGACTTTCCTGCAGGTACTACCACCGTTGGATCGTGGCGATCAACCCTCTGGAGGCCGAGTTGAAGACTTGTATCATATTGGTGGCGATGAACCAGTTGATAAAGACGAGTAGACCGAGATCGGGACTTGTTTGTAGCAGTTCAATTTTATATTTCTGTGTTAGGGATGGGATGTCGCCTCATTCCCTTTTTAACCTTTTATTTGAATTGTCGGGACTATAGCTTAGTTGTTTCACTTGTTATTTGGTGAATCGGTTGTAACCTTTACTTTTGTCGTTTCATCTTCCGCTAATATTATAGGACGGGTTTCCTCCCTCCATTTTACACTTGATTGTTTATACTAATGAAATCCTTTCCGCACTCTGATGTTATTTGTGAATCCTTCTGAGGTACTTTCTCGACTTTTATTATTGAATTATTTGGAAATAAGGAATTGTTCTTGCTTTTGATTATATTATTGTGCTAAGTGACTATGATCGTTCCTAAACTTGATCAGCGGGACAGTAATTCACTCCCCGGGTAATCCAGATAGGGTATCCCCTTGGTGGATTTAGGGCGGGATGTGACAATCAGGCTGGGGATGATATAGGTATGCAGGAGGTCAGTCCTGATGATCAGGGGGTTCCCACATCACAGTTTGAGACTGGGGGTCCATCACAGGCTGCACCAGAGGCACCGGATCTGTATGCTCAGATGCAATCTATGACTTCCATGATGGAGAGGATGGGGGTTAGGCAGGAGTAGTTGTTCGAGAGCTTAGGAGCCAGGCAGACTCAGATATATGAGAGGATGGAGGCGAGCCAGTCACATATGCATGAGAGGCTTGAGGGGAGGCTTGCACAGATAGAGTCCAGGCAGAATCAGATGCAGTCTCAGCTCACTCAGATCACTGAGGATGTCAGGACCTCCAGAGTCCGACGACGATCTCCTAGATAGATAGATTGTACTAGGATTTCGGTTATGCTTTTCATATGCAACCCGTTGTAAAACTTATTTAAGTTAATGAAAGTTATTTCGATTTCACCTGTTATTGTGTGTTATTCGTTTTCTTTTTCGTTTCATTAACTGAAGATTGTTAAATTATAATTATTGTATGTTATTCAACAATTCACTTATGCTTCGTTAATCAGGTTTCTAGTCCGAGTTATCTATTATTCACTTCTAAGAGTAATTGAGTCACCTTGGATCTGTGACTCAGAATGTTCCGTTATCGTTTCTGTGGTTAGCGCCTTACTTGATCTTGGGCTCTGATACCACTCTATCACATCCACCCAGCCGGTATCCTATCTGGCATACCCGGGATGTGATCCACAGCCCGAAATCCAGATCGAGCGGCATGCCTCCCACATACACGATAACATAATCATGAACAATATAATCAATGTATAAAGTAAACAATAAATAGATCAACTGAATGAGAAAAGGGTAATTAATCAGAGTGCAGAAACATTAAGTAACAACTTCTAAGTAACAAAGTCTCAAAGAGAAAGAGTGATCAGAAGTCACTCCTTCACAATTAACGGAACAGTGGTAAATCAAGTTAAGTTACAACCAGTGTTTTGAACAAATCCATAGGAACTAGAGAGAGAATATCCAAATGATTACAGTCATCCAGGGAAATGGGGCCTACACATAGGTTTCCTCTATCCTAATGATATCCTCTTCGAAAGTATGGATGAAGTAAACCCAACGTGGCCGCTCCCTCACTAATGTGGGGCTAACCCTGGTACGCACTATAATCCTCCTCGGTATAGCAATCCTGACTCTCTGTGTAGCCATCACCCGAAGGGTAGTATGCGGGATCATAGCTCGGCTCATAGGTCGTGCCATCAAGGTCTTCTGTACCTGCAGTATAATCTAACAAATTGCACAAAAGGAGTGAGTTCAAAAGAACTCAGCAAGGCAAGTCGTTTCATAATCCACAGTTCACCCAACACAAGTCAAAATATGATGCAATATGGTATGACACAATGATGAAATATGATTCTAATCTTAAGTATGCTAGTCTCTAAGGTAGACATGCTTTAAGTCATGGCACCATACTTCTTTGGGTCGTCAGTCACTCCCCCTCAATCATAAGATATCTTGGGTCTGCCCAGGGAAGTTCGGGAAAGTCATCTCAAAACCATGGTTGGGGATTTAGTCACCACTCTCTCACATCACCGTTTGGTATAAGTACTGGTGCATGTCACAATAAAGCCTAGCCCAATGCAACTCATCTACTCAGTCATATCATGTAAGATCCAGATACGTCCATTCCTCGCCCCCAGTGATCCTTTCCGGTATCCTTCACACTAGAGTCAGCGTAATAAACCCTATTGGTCATCCACATATAGTAAATGGGTAGCTCTCACGTCCTCTCATGGGTTGGTTACCGGTCTTGAGTGCCCGTGAGCCCAAGTCTATGCATATGCAACCCTACCAATGGCCCCTTTAGGGTATCCGCAATATAGTTCAAGTCCTCTCACGGAGTGGGTACCGGTCTTGAGCGCCCTTCAACCATACTCTACCACGGGTCATTCGGTTTCAATACCCTTCCGATTCGAGTCTGATACGACAAGGGAAATCCTAACCATACACCTAGACAATCCTATACATGTCATCCAATAACCCGGGAAAGCATCGATGGACACCTTCGGGGAATATCCCATACTACTCCCTCCAATGTCCAAGGATAGAAGTGTCGAAAGGACACCTCTCAATCCCAAGTCATACGTAGTCAATCACAATCTCAATCTCATCATATTATACTAAATCAATGATTCATCATATAAACAATTACATATCATAACATGATTGATCATACATGAATCATAAAGTAAAACTGAACATGATATTCTAAATGATATATACATTCTATTACTGATAAGAAAACACATAACAATCATGTATAGTAAAGGATTACTCATATGAACATAACCATTAAGTTCCCATAATGTAAGCATGTTGGTATAATTAACATACTTGAGTTAACGACTGTCCTTACCTTAATCAAGTTGTAAATAGATTCAATGATTACCAAGTATAGTCCCAAAATCAGTGTTGATACCCTAGATAATCATACAATTAATGTCAGAGAAGAAAGCAATTGAATTGGGGTTCAAACGGATCAAATTGGCTGAGTACAGGGCCTTAAAACCTCTTGGTTGACTGGCTTGGTCGACTGTCAGTCGACCAAGACTTGTTATCTTCAGGACAGCAATGGAAACTTGATCCGAAACTGCCCTTCCGGTGCTCCGATCGTCATGAAATTTGGAGGGCATGTTTATAACAGTAATAGGATACTACACACTAATTTTCATGATGATCCAACAGTTCAATCAAAAATACCCAAATCGAATTTTAGGTCCTATATGATATTTAGCAAGAATCAATTTGGAATTTATAGAAATTGAAAAGGATGAAAAGAATCAATCAAATGAGTGTTAAGAATCAAGCTAGAATCTTAATTTCATCATAGTCTAAGCTTATCATGCATCTACATATCAGCTTAGAATCAAAATAGGTTAGATTGAATAGAATCAAAGTGATGGAGTGCAATTAATCTCATTAGAATCATAAAATAGCATGAGTGGGGGAGGATTAAGGAATTGAAAGGGGGAAACCCATGGTTAAGTGTTTGCAAGGTTGCAGCACTTCATCCATGGTTTCAATGATCATTAATTGATAGTAACATGAATAGATTAGGAGAGGAATAGAAGAAATCATACCTTGAGTTGATGATTAGTGTATACAATAATGATTGGAGTCAAAGATCTTCCCAAACATTAAGGAATAGCCCAAGAGAGTGTCCAACCTCGAGCTCTGGAGTGCCAATGATTAGTTTAGGTCATCATTCACGAGTTCCAAAAAAGGTAGGGACAAAATGGGAAGAGATTTAGTGCAAACTCGAATTCCATTACTCTTGGTCGACTGGCTGGTCGATTGTCAGTCGACCAAGCACTCGACCAAGCTATGACAGCAACTTCAGGAGTCGATTTGGAAGGCTATACAGGGTCAAATCAAGCGGGGTTTTCTCCTACAAGTCAATCAACAAGTCTAGTTTCAGAAAATACCTTCGGATTGATCACGGGGTTCTAGGAAGTGCTTTAACTAATTCAATCTTCATCGATGCACAGATTTTTACTCAACACTGACAAGGTGCACAAGTGAGGGGCATCATTGTCAACGCCCATAGGCTCAGCATCAAGCATCGAATCATCCACTAAGAGGGCCCACAGGTCTCTTCTATCTCCACTTCGGGTCTTCAGACCTGCAACAGTATAAAATCTGGGCCGGGTCAGGGTTAGGTTAAGGCCAAATTTTACAGATATACTACTGATGCAACTACTTTGATTACACTAGCATCACTTGTTTATGTAAATTGATTCATGTATGATTTACTTACCTATTATATGCAAGTTGGATGTTGTAATTGATTTCTTTCCACATAAGAAGTTACCATATATGTGATATGATGGATTTATGTTTGTGAATGATTAAGTATGGTTTGGAAAGGGGAGGTGTCATTTTGACACTTCTGTCCTTGGACAACTACGGGAATATTATGGGATGTTTCCGGAGATGCCCTTTGGATACCTTCCTAAACTATTGGATGACATATTTAGGGTTGTCTAGTAGTGTTTGGCTAGGATGTCCTTTTATGTTAGACCCTAATCAGAGGGGTATTGAGACCAAACGACCCATGGTAGCAATGGGGAGTCATGGGCGCTCAAGACCGGTAACCAATCCATGAGGGGACATGGATCACATTGTGGATACTCGAAAGAGGCCATTTATTGGTGGAGTTGCATATGGATAGACTTGGGCTCACGGGCGCTCAAGACCCGTAACCAACCCATGAGGGGACGTGAGTGCTTCCTGTTTACCATATGTGGATAACCAATAGGGTTGATGAGTCTGTAGTCAGGGACTATGAGGACTCTAGTGTGAAGGATGCCGAAAAGGATCACCAGGGGCGAGGATTGGACGTATCTGGATCTGACTTGATGTAATTAAGTAGGAGACTTGCATTTGGCTAGGCTTGACCCTGACATGCGCCAGTACTTAGACCAATGGTGATGTGAGAGAGAGGTGACTTAACCCCCAGCCATGGAATGTCCCGAGGGATGCCGGACCCACTACCAAAAGGCGTTGTGTGATGAGACCTTCCTAAAGAAGTACGGAGCTATGACTTAAAGCATGTCAGCCAATAGAGACCAGCATACATAGAGTTAGAATCATATTGCATCATGTGTTTCATATCATATAGCATCTTACTCTGCTTTGAAATCCTGCTATTTATGTTATTATGGATTAACTGCCTTACTGGGTTTCTTTGAAACTCACTCCTTTTGTACAATATCTTTTGTTAGATTTCTCTACAGGTACTGATGACTATGAAGGTCAATATGAGGAAGCGCTAACTGAAGAGGCGTACTTTAAGCAAGGTGTTGGCAACCATGAAGATTACATTGAGGATTCCTTGAGTGGTCTTACTTGTTACCAGGATTAGCCCTACTGTGGAGTGGGAGCGTCTGAGTGTCATTGATGAAGTCTATGTTTATGAAGACGTTCTCTATAAAGTGGAATAGACTCTGGCTTAGTTGTTATATCTTTCTTTCTTGTCTTAGAATCAGTTGTAATATTCTTTTGACTTTCAAACTACTTTCCGCTGTTTGTGGAGTGAGATTCCGCCTCACTTTACTTATGATTTAGATTCATTGATTGTCTTTCATTCTCTGGTGATATATGATTTATTTCTTCCTTATTTAGATCTTTTGATTATACTTTGTACATTGGTTATTTATGTTCATGATTATGTTACTGTCTATGTGGGAGGTTGATTGCCTCGATACTTGATCTTCTGGGCTATGGATCACACACTCGGGTATGCCAGGTAGGGTACCAGCTGGGTGGATGTGACAGAGTGGTATCAGAGCCCAGAGTTCAAGGAAATCCTAACCACAGAAAACAATAATGGAACATTCCTGAGTCATAGATCTGAGATGACTCATCTACTCTTAGAAGTGAATAATAGAACACTTGGATTAGAAACTTAACTAATGAAGCATAACTGAATATTTCTGAATAATATACCATAATTATACTTAACACAAATGTCACTTAATGCAATAAAAGAAAAGTGCATAATACACAATAATAAAGTGAAACAATGTGAACTTCATTAATTTCAAAGGTTTTTACAACGATTACATCAGATAATGCATAAATGGAAATCCTAAAGTACAGTCTATCTAGGTGATCTGCTCTGGTCTCTGAAAGCCCTGAACTCCTCTGCTAGCTGACTCACTTGATGCTCTATCCTATCCTGCCGTGACTCCATCCTCTCATACATCTACTCCTGTCTGACCTCCATCCTCTCCAGCATGGAAGTCATCAATCTCATGATCTGTGCACCAAGATCAGAAGTCTCTGGGACTGAATGAGAAGGACCACCTGTCTCGAAGTGTGATGAAGGAGGAATCTCGTGATGCTCTGGCTCAGCCTCATGCATCACTGTGTCATCTCTGGCTTGATCATCACTATCAGGACCGACATCCTCTCCTCCATCATCAGATTCCTCCTCCTCTATCTCATCATCCTCATCCTCTGGACTAGGAGACCTCACTTTCTGTTTCAGCTTCATCTGTTGAATGGTCCTAGTCCCGATCGTATACCCTAGTGCACCAGTGTCCACCGGTGTATCTTCAAGACTAACTCCGAAGTGCCGAAAGATCAAAGTCAGAAGCCTCCCAAAGCAAAGGTTTCGCATGCTAGGCCACAGTACCAGATCCAACATGAACTGCTGAATGATGTAAGATAGGTCTATCTGGAAGCCCATGTAGATGCGATAGATAACCAAGGCCTCCATCACTGTGACCCAATGGTGATGCCTGGCCTTCGGCATGATATTCCGGCAGACAATACGACCGATAATCCCTGCCAAATCTATCATCCGCCCGCTGTTCCATGGAGTGTGGCATCATCGATCATCCCATAGAGTAGAGCATATCTCGTTCAGCTCGTACGGCATCAAGTAGCTATCTATCCCTGCCCTTGCATGTATCCACATGCATTGTCGTCGGTGGTAAGGTACCCGTAGGATCTCAACTAATGACCTCGTGGAGAAGCGGATCCGTGTCTGAAGGACCCTGCTCCTGAGGACTAATCGAAGAGGATGTCCTGGACCTCTAGACTCCTCTGTAGATGTAAGGTTGCTACAGAACAACCTCACTAGCTCCGGATATACCGACAAATCCTCGGTGAAGAGATGTGTCCACTCCATAGTGTCAAATCTTTGTTGAATCTTGAACACCCTAAGCTATCGTAGGTGAAGTAGACGTCCAAGCTTGATACTGCAGTAACTGAAGTAGGCCTTGTACAAGAACTTGGCCTGTGGAGTATCGAATCTGTCTGGTTTCCGAACCTCCTCTCTAGGCTCTAAAGGCACCTAATTTCTACCCCTGAGTGCCCTTACCATACGACCTCGACCTCGTCCTTGCCCTCCTCTCTGCATGGTGTTTGTCTGAGGAAGAGACAAAAGACATTGCTAGTTAGTAATTTTCGTAATTTTCATCAAAATTTCAAATTTGGGGAAAATTTGATTTGAAGATACTAGCATGTGCAAAATACTTGGAATATCATGAAGTTTATTTGGAGAAAATCGATCGAAATCTCAGTCTAAAGTTGAAAATTCAGCAAGAAGAAATTTGGGGATTTTTGCAATTTAGGGCAAAATTGAATTTTTTTGAAAAGTTGGAATTGGTCAAATCAAACTATATGGACATATCTAAAACATCATTTTGAGAATGTACCAATTGATTTTGTGCGAAAACTCCAAGCGGTTCGTAAGGAATCGAAATTTTTCTAAAGTTAACGATTTCGGTACGAAAACGTTATGAAAGTGCTAGAATGTGTTAGAACTTGTTGTCTATGCATGGCATTGTGTTTAAAACCTTGGGAATATGTTTCTAAGTATTCCTAAGCATGATTTCTAGCATTGGATACAAGTAAAACAAGATTTCTATGTGAATGCAAGTATAAGAGATTGTTTATGAAAGAAGAAATGATGGATTTACCTTGTGTGATATGAATGTGTGATGAGGTGTTGTTGTTGAAGCACTAAATCACCTCACAAACTCTTGGAAGAACTTTAGAAGACTTTCCCCAAAGCTCTCTCACGTTTTAAAGTGGTTAGAATGAAGTTAGAATGAGGAAATGAGGCCTAAAACACGATTTTTCGTATTCTGTGAGCATTTGTCGACTCATTGGTCGACTGGCCAGTCGACCAATCAATCGACCAATGGACACAGTGACCTCATTTTCTGCTGAATTTTTGGAAAATGTGATTTTTGTCCTATGGATTATTGTTTGATGACTATATGGATGTATTTAAGCATGATTTAAATTTTCAAATCTTTTGGACTTGTGGATTATGGTCAAACTTCGAAATTCGGTGTTTTTGATGTTTTCGATTTTTGCAGAATGGTTACTCTGAGAAGTGGACGTGGTGGATCCAGTAGCAATGGTCATGGAGAGATGCCTCATGGAGGTGGTGAGATACCCAATGGTGGTCATGATCAGTAGACCAACAATGACAATCAGGGTACCCATGACATACCTGGTGCCCCGAATGTTGGAAGCTTTCGTGATATTGCCAATATCATGGGCAATATGATGTAGCAGCAAGTAGCCTAGTTTAATCAGATGCTGACGGGTTTCATGACTCTGCATAATGAGACTCGTGTTTGTGCTAATGTGAATCCTCATGGTGCAGTTTTGAATGCTGGAGGATTAGCTGGAACTCCTCATACTGGCTTGATGGAGAGTTTCCTGAAACTGCAAGTACCCACCTTCACTAGAGTGACCAAGGACCCCTTGTTTCCTAACAAGTGGCTTCCTGAGTTAGAGAAGGCTTTTTGAAATCTGCAATTAACTGAAGCCCTAAAGATTTGGTTTGCTGAACAGAAGTTGCAACATGAAGCTGACGCTTGGTGGACCTCCACTCGGCCTGGGTTGGAAGGTTTGCATGCAAGTGTTGTCACATCCACCCAGCTGGTACCCTATCTGGCATACCCGAGTATGTGATCCATAGTCCACAAGATCCAGTATTTAGTAAAATCAACCTCTCACATTCACAACAATATAATCAAGAACAAGACTAAATCAAGGTTAACAATATTATTCAAATGAATCAAAGTAAAGTAATGAGATAATCATCAGAGTGCGGAAATGATACCAATAGATATATAAAATCAAATATAGAGTGAGACGGAATCTCACTCCACGAGTACATCGGAATGTAGATCGAAAGTCAAAGGAGATTACAACTGATTCTAAAGACAAGAAAGAAATATATAATCTAACTAAGCTAAGGTCTATTCTAATTTGTAAAGAACGTCTTCGTAAACATAGACTTCATCAATAATGCTCAAATGCTCCCACTCCACAGTAGGGCTAATCTTGGTAACAAGAGAGACCACTCGAGGAATCCTCAATGTAATCTTCATAGTTGCCAACACCTTGCGTATGGTACGCTTCTTCATCTTGCGCTTCTTCATATTGCGCTTCATAGTCATCAAGGCCTGCAGAATAATCTAACAAAAGATGTTGTACAAAAAGGAGTGAGTTTCAAAAGAAACTCAGCAAGGCAAGTTATTCCATAATTGCATAAATAACATGATAACATAAGCAAAACATAATATGATATGATATGAGACAGACAATGCATGTATAAGTCTAACTCTATGTATGCTGGTCTCTATAGGTAGACATGCTTTAAGTCATAGCACCATACTTCTTTGGGTAGGTCTCAATTCACTGATCCTCGGTTGGCAAAGGGTCCTTCATCCATCTCGGACAATCCATGGCTGGGGGTCAAGTCACCTCTCTCTCACATTACCATTTGGTCTAAGTACTGGTGCATGTCAAGGTAAAGCCTAGCCCAATGCAAGTCTTCTACTTAGTTACATCAACTCAAATGTAGATATGTCCATTCCTCCCCTCTCGGGATCCTTTCTGGTATCCTTCACACTAGAGTCAGCGTATTCGACTCTCTCAAATACGGACTCATCAACCCTATAGGTCATCCACATATAGTAAACGGGAAGCTCTCATGTCTTCTCACGGGTTGGTTACCGGTCTTGAACGCCCATGAGCCCAAGTCTATCCATATGCAACTCTACCCATAAATGGTCCCCATAATGTGATTCATGTCCCCTCACAGATATAACTCACCGTCTTGAGCACCCATGAATCCCCATTGCTACCACGGGTCGTTCGGTCTCAATACCCTTCTGAATTGGGTCTGATATAACAGAGGTATAACCTAGCCAATAACTGCTAGACAAGTCCTAGGTATGAAAACCAATAATTCGGGAAAGTGTCAAAGGGCAACATTGGAAATATCCCATACTACTCCCAATGAGGTCCAAGGACAGAAATGACAAAAGGACATTCCCCAATCCCAAATCATACCTAAACAATCACATTCATAATTCAGTCATATTATCCACGACAGATATCTCATCATATGAAAGAGTATAATAAGACAAGATCAAATATATAAGAAACATACATGAATAAGTATTCATACATGATCAAGTACATAAAGTAATTAAGGAAATAAGACCTTAATGTACTTGCAGCATTCATATCACAATAGAAACTAACATAACAGTAGCAAATCTAAGTAGTTCCCAAATTAAAAACTAAATCTATGCAATCTATGTTAATGTGGTAACAACTTCCCTTACCTTAAATAGATTTGAATATATTTCGGACGAACAAGAGGATGAATCCAAAGTTAGCAAATAAACCCTAGAATAGCATCACACAATCATTAGGAAGTAGTCCTAAAAGAATAAGCATCAATCGAATCGAAACGGGCGAAGAAATCCAATTCTGTTCTTGCAGGTTGATTGGCTGGGTTGACTGATCAGTCGACCCAGGCAGTCTGCCCAAGAGCAAATCCGAATCCAAAAAGAGAATCTTGATCCGAAACCTATGCTACACAATCTGAAATGCGACGAAACTTGGAGAGAATGTCTAACATAGTAGTCTAAGACTAAAAATCATAATTTAGATATCAAACAACCATTAAAACCATTACTTACTAATTTGAAATCATAGTTTCTATTTTGGTAAAAATCATGGTTTTCATTGGAAACATGCTATGAATGAAAGAGATGAACTAGAGATGATAAGATCTCATTCTAGTACAAGAATACAGTAAATCAGAGGTATGAATAATCATAGAGAAGCATCTATATGCTAGAATAAATCGAAATAAGAATATGATAATAGTTTAAGAAGAAATCATAAAAATCATGTTAAGAATGAATGAGATGATCATGGCATATGAGAATGAAAAGAGATTGTAAAGATATGACTACAAGGTTGCAGCATCTTCATCATAATCTCAGTTCAAAGATGAGAGTGATCATGGAAAGAATGAATCAAGAACACAAAAGATTGAATACTAACCTTTGATTGAAGAACAAGAGAGAGAACTAGCAAGTTGCAAGATTAGATCTTCATCTACACTTTTGGAGGCTTGGAGATGGTTTCCCTTCGTTCTCTAAGTGTTTTGGAGGCTAGGGATACTAAAATCACGAAGTCATGGGGTATAAATGGCAACATAACCTAAACAGAAGATTCTGCTTGAGTTCAGCATCTCTGGGTCGATTGGCTGGGTAGCCTGGCTCAGTCGACCCAAGCAGTCGACCCAGGCAGACAACAAATTCAAAGACAGGGATTTGAGGGTCTTCCACTACTCGGAATCAAACGAAACTTTAAACACACATACTATAACTTACCTAGCATGCAAAAATGGCTTTAAATCATATCCCACCAAGCTCGAAGGTCATCAACCAATCTTCTCTTCATCAAGGCATAGTCTCTTCTCTATATCCAACACTGTCTTCAAGTATGGGGCATCATCTTCAATCTCCAGAGGTTTGGAGTCGACACTATGTCTTCTACCAATATGGCCCATAGTTGACTTTCACTTCTACTTCGGGTCTTCGGACCTACAGACAAAAGAGTATCCGGGTAAAGGTTAGGGCGGGGTTTCACAGGTGTTGTGACTTGGGATTTGTTCAAAGAAGCTTTCTGCATGAACTACTTCCCTGAGGTGATGAAAGATGCGAAGGAAGCCGAATTTATGGTTCTTACGCAAGGATCCTTGTTTGTGTTGGAGTACCAACAGAAGTTCGTGGAGCTTCATTTCTTTGCTCCAGACTCTTTGAAGCTTGACCTCGCCAAGGCCAAGAAATTCTTTAAAGGATTGCGCCCTACCATTAAAGCTTACCTCACTGTCCAGCCTATAGTGAGCTATGCCCAAGTGGTGCAGAACTCGAAGAAGTTGGAAGAAACTGAGAAGGAGAATGCTTGTGTGCAAAGGCCCTGGCATCCCAGGAACCCTGGTTTGGTGGATCATAGTGATCGGTGCTTTGTGAGACCTACACCCAACCCCACTCTTGCTTTTCAGCCTAGGAGTGTAGGTCAGAGCCTTGGTTTTCAGCAACTCGGCCAGTTTAGACAGTATGGTGGGAATCGACCACCATTGAATGCAAATGTTAGGCCTGTGAATGCGAATCCTAGGCCTTTGGTTCAGAAGCCTCCTATTGCAGCTACTCCAGTGGGACCTATCAATCCTGTTTGCTTTTTCTGTAAGCAAGCTGGTCATTTTGCTCGTGCCTGTCCGAAGCGGCCTGCCCAGCAGCCTGCTCTTGTAGTGAAGAATGCTCCTGCTCCTCCCTCTGGTGGAGTGTTTAGTATTTCCAGTACTGAACAGGATGCAAGCCATGATGTGATTACAGGTACATTGTTAGTCGCTTCTATTCCTGCATTTGTCTTATTTGATATGGGTGCATCTCATTCATTCATATCATCTGCATTCATCAAGAAGACAGACCTAATGCCTTAGAAATTATCTAGTTGTTTATTGATTAGTACACCTACTGGTCCTGTTGTGAAACTAGATAAAGGGTTAGTTAAATGTCCTGTGTTGATTGGTGAGAAGAACTTGGAAGCCAATTTGGTACTTCTCGACATGAAGGACTTTGATGTCATTTTGGGAATCGATTGGTTGACAGCCCACAAAGCTGTTTTTCTTTGTTCCTTAAGGAAAATTCAATTCCATATATGTGGAAGTCCGGTCTTTGAATTTCAAGGTGGAAGAAGAAGGATTGGTAAGAAGATATTGTCTGCACTGATGCAAGTCTACGCCCTAGTGGATGATGCTTCATCTAAAGGTAAGGGTAAAGTGGAGAAAAGAGTTGACGAAGTCAAGATTGTATACAACTTTGTTGATGCCTTCTCTGATGATCTATCGGGAGTGCCTCCAGATAGGGATGTTGAGTTTTCTATTGATCTCATCCCTGGTGCCGCTCCGGTATCTAAGGCTCCGTATAGGATGGCTCCTACTGAACTAAAGGAACTGCAAAACCAGTTGAATGAGCTCATTGATAGAGGTTTTGTACAACCTAGTGTATCACCTTGGGGAGCTCCGGTTTTGTTTGTCAAGAAGAAGGATGGTAGTATGCGTCTGTGCATCGACTACCGTGAGTTGAACAAGCTGACCATCAAGAATAGATACCTGCTGCCCAGAATTGATGATCTCTTTGATCAGTTGAAGGGTACAGCAGTGTTCTCGAAGATTGACTTGAGATCTGGGCATCACTAGTTGAAAGTGAAGCCAAGTGGTATCTCCAAGATAGCTTTCAGAACAAGGTATGGTCATTATGAATTTCAGGTCATGCCGTTTGGATTGACTAATGCTCCTGCAGTGTTCATGGACCTCATGAACCGAGTATTTCATGATGTGCTTGATAAGTTTGTGATTGTCTTCATCAACGACATCTTGATCTATTCGAAGAATGAAGAAGAGCATGCAAGCCATCTAAGTTTCACTTTGCAAAGGCTACGAGAAAAGAAGCTTTATGCCAAGTTTAGCAAGTGTGATTTCTGGCTCAAGAGAGTAGTATTCCTCGGCCATGTGGTTTCAGCTGAAGGTATTCGTGTCGATCCTGAAAAAGTCCAAGCAGTGGCTGATTGGGAAAGACCGAAGACGGTTTCAGAAATAAGAAGTTTCCTTGGATTGGAGGGTTACTACAGAAGGTTTATTGAGAACTTTTCTCGGTTGGCTGCTCCTATGACTAAGTTGACCAGGAAAGAAGAGAAGTTTGTTTGGTCTGACTCTTGTGAGAAGAATTTCCAAGAATTGAAAGATAGATTGACAAGTGCCCCGGTCCTGACTATACCTGATAGTTCCGGCGGTATGACAGTCTATACTGATGCATCAAAGATTGGTTTGGGTTGCGTGCTGATGCAACATGGTAAGGTCGTTGCCTATGCTTCCCGGAAATTGAAAGATTATTAGAAGAATTACCCCACTCACGATCTAGAACTTGCCGCTGTTGTCTTCGCTTTGAAGATTTGGAGACATTACCTCTACGGTGAGAAGATTTCTTCGAATCCTGAGTCGGACCCCGACTTCGGTATATCCATGGATGGTGCTTTATTGTTTAGAGGTAGATTGTGTGTGCCAGCAAATGAGGAAATTAAGAAAGAGACACTAAAAGAAGCACACGAGTCAATCTTTACGGTACACCCTGGAAGCACCAAGATGTACAAGGACTTGAAGGAACATTTTTGGTGGATTGGTTTGAAGGCTGATGTTGATGATTTTGTCGCCAAGTGTGAGACTTGCCAATGTGTGAAAACCGTTCGTCAACCTCCATCTGGATTACTTCAACCCCTTCCTATTCCTAGTTGGAAGTGGGAGGATATCTCTATGGACTTCGTGACTAGCTTACCTTGGACAAGTAAAGGCAATGACAGTGTGTGGATGATTGTTGATAGGTTGACCAAATCGGCCCACTTCATTCCTATGAAGATCACTCATACTCTGGATAAGCTACCTAGGCTTTATGTGGACAATGTGGTTCATCTGCACGGAGTGCCAATGAGTATTGTTTCTGATCGTGATCCTAGGTTCACCTCAAGGTTTTGGAACAATTTGCAAAAGGCCTTGGGAACCCAA
Source organism: Hakea prostrata (assembly GCF_041222555.1). Taxonomy (NCBI): domain Eukaryota; kingdom Viridiplantae; phylum Streptophyta; class Magnoliopsida; order Proteales; family Proteaceae; genus Hakea; species Hakea prostrata. The sequence goes on from NC_142608.1 coordinate 39,778,358, forward strand.
TTGAATTTCAGTACAGCTCATCACCCACAGTCGGATGGACAATCTGAGCAAACAATTCAAACCTTGGAAGACATGCTCAGATCCTATGTTGTGGATATGGGTGGAAACTGGGATGAACACTTAGCTTTGGTTGAGTTTGCCTATAACAACAGTTATCAAGCAACAATAGGCATGGATCCATTCAAGGCTTTGTATGGTAATACTTGTAAGACACCATTGTACTGGACTGAGACGAGTGAAAGAAAGGTCTTAGGTCCTGAAATGATTGAAGCTACGAGTGCGATGGTTGATATGATCAGAGAAAGGCTCAAGTCTGCCCAGTCAAGACAGAAATCTTATGCTGACAAGAGAAGGACTGATTTAGAATTTCAAGTTGGAGAGAAAGTTTTCTTGAAGATTTCACCAATGAAAGGTGTAATGAGATTCAACATTAAGAGTAAGCTTAGCCCTCGTTTCATAGGACCTTTTGAGATTCTGGATAAGGTTGGACCTGTTGCTTATCGATTGGCATTACCTCCGCCTCTTGCTGGAGTTCACAATGTGTTTCATATTTCAATGCTTTGGAAATACAGAGAGAACCCGGAACACATTTTACAGCAAGCACCTGAGGGACTTAGAGCTGATCTTACCTATGATGAAGAACAAGCCGAAATCCTGGATAAGAAGGACAAGCAACTACGGAATCACACCATTCCTTTGGTGAAGATTCGGTGGAAGAACCATACCCCTGAAGAAGCTTCTTGGGAGAAATAAGAAGACATGAAGGAGAAGTTTCCTCACCTCTTTGGAAGCTCAGGTACGCTTTCAATTTCGAGGACGAAATTTCTTTCAAGAGGGGGGAGAATGTGAAACCCAGCCCTAACCTTGACCCGGAAACCCTGTTGTTTGTAGGTCTGACAACCCGAAGTAAAGCAAGAAGTCAACTATGGGCCATCCCAGTGGAAGACTTGGTGTTTGGCTTTGAATCCATGAGTGTTGATGACAGTGTTCCATTTATGGAAACTACACCTTGATGAAGAAGGAATTAGTTGATGGACTTGGAGTACCCTCTGACTTGGTTCGAAGGCATTTCTACCTACTAGGTAAGTCACTTAGTGTGTGTGCAAAACCCCTTTATGTTTGGATTTGATCTGAGCCTTCATTTCCCTATTTTGGACTTGTTGTCCTGATTGGTCGACTCATTGGTCGACTAGGCCAGTCGACCAATGAGATCTGATTTGCTGATTAGGTCTTTGTTTGCTCTATTAAGTCTAATCTCGAGTCTACTTCGTATTTTCGGCCTCCAAACTCTTTGGAATGAACCAGAGCCCTCTGCAAATCATCTCCCTTGCATCCTTGGTGATTCTCTTGATGGATCTTCGTCAAATCTCGTACATTTACACAAAAAGGTATGTGATCATCCTCTTCTATGCTTCGTCTTTGATTCTTCATTACTTTTCCTTCCTTTTCTGATTGAGGATAGTAGAGATGATGTTGCTTCTCTGTTGCAACTATCACTTTACTCATTCCCTCTCTTTTCCTAAGGATCTAAAGCTTGGTGGATGATCTTCATCAAGATCATCACTCGCTTTTGAAGGAAAACTTGTATCTACCCTCTTTCCTTATTTAGATTGATGTTCTTCAGTCTTAGATCTATTTTTCTAGAAGATCTATGCATGCTTTTCATGAATCCTTTATCACATTAGTAATCCATCATCCTATTGCTTCCTGTCCATGATTTTTACTATGAATTCTTCAGGAACCATAATTGATCTAATTATGGTAACTTTTTGTTTCCTAATTTGTAACTTGAAGACTTGTTATGATTAGAGTTTTGAAGTCCTCTATATACTAGCATACTATCATTGTAGTTTCCCCCTTGTTTGGTACCCTTTTGAACCACCAAATTCGGTTTTATATTCTAAAATCGCAGATTTTGAAGGCCATTGTCTCTGTTGGTCGACTCATTGGTTGACTGAGGCAGTAGACCAATCAATCGGCCAATGAGGACAGTAACCTCATATTTGGTCTGTTTTGGATGATTTGATATCCTTCCTTCTAGGTATCTTTCCTAATATGTTATATATACTTGTTTAGGACTTTCTTTCCAAGTTTAGACAAGGTCTTACTTGATTCCCCAAGATCCTTTGTTAGTTATATAAGGTAAGGATGGTTATTTCCTTAATTACATAGATTGCATGATCTAGTTTCTATATTTGAATCTCTTTGATTTATTTCCTTAATTAGATTATTACACTGATATACTACTGATGCAACTACTTTGATTACAGTAGCATTACTTGATTATGTAAATTGATTCATGTATGATTTACTTACCTATTATATGCAAGTTGGATGTTGTAATTGATTTCTTTCCATATAAAAAGTTACCATATGTGTGATATGATGGATTTATGTTTGTGAATGATTAAGTATGGTTTGGAAAGGGGAGGTGTCCTTTTGACACTTCTGTCCTTGAACAACTACGGGAATATTATGGGATGTTTCCGGAGATGCCCTTTGGATACTATCCTAAACTGTTGGATGACATATTTAGGGCTGTCTAGTAGTGTTTGGCTAGGATGTTCTGTTATGTCAGACCCTAATTGGAGGGGTATTGAGACCGAACGACCCGTGGTAGCAATGGGGATTCATGGGTGCTCAAGACTAGTAACCAATCCGTGAGGGGACATGGATCATATTGTGGATACTCGAAAGAGGCCATTTATTGGTGGAGTTGCATATGGATAGACTTGGGCTCACGGGCACTCAAGACCCATAACCAACCTGTGAGGGGACGTGAGAGCTTCCCGTTTACCATATGTGGATAACCAATAGGTTGATGAGTCCGTAGTTAGGGACTATGAGGACTCTAGTGTGAAGGATGCCGGAAAGGATCACCAGGGGCGAGGAATGGACATATCTGGATCTGACTTGATGTAACTAAGAAGGAGACTTGCATTTGGCTAGGTTTGACCCTGACATGCACCAGTACTTAGACCAATGGTGATGTGAGTGAGAGGTGACTTAACCCCCAGCCATGGAATGTCCCGAGGGATGCCGGACCCACTACCAAAAGGCGTTGTGTGATGAGACCTTCCTAAAGAAGTACGGTGCTATTACTCAAAGCATGTCTACCAATAGAGACCAGCATACATAGAGTTAGAATCATATTGCATCATGTGAAATCCAGCCCAAACCTAGCCAGGGCACCCTATCTGTTTTGGGTAAAGAAGGGTTAGTTTAAATGTTTGACCTTAAAGTTGGACCTTGATTTGATCTTATCTTGTTGCTTGTAGACCCTTTTGGTTGACGATTTGGTGTCGGAACCCAAGCCCATGGACATTGTCGATGATGCCCCTCACTTGAGAGCATTGTCAGTGTTAGTTTTGAATCTGCGCACCGAAGAGGGGTGAATTAGTTGAAATACCTAATGAACTCCTGTGCCCAATCTGAATATATTTCCCGAAACTATACTTCTTGATGGACTTGTAGGAGAAAATCTCACTCAATTTGACCCCATATAACCTTCCAAATCCCTGTCCGAAGTTGCTGAACTATGTCTGTCAAATCCTGCTTACGCATTGAAGAAGATGAGCCTAGTTGGTGAACCTAATGAACTCCAATTCATGATCCAAAGGTATTTCTGGAAACTAGACTTCTTGATTGACTCGTAGAAGAAAACCTCACTCAATTTGACCTTGTATAGCCCTCCGAATCCCTGTTTGAACCTTGCTGTCCTGATTGGTCGACTCATTGGTCGACTGGACCAGTAGACCAATCCAATCGACCAATGGTGTCTGAATTTACCAATTTGGTCCTGTCTCCTCTATTTAAGTCAAATCTCGGGATTACTTCGCCTCCTATGCCTCCTAAGCCTCTGAAATGAGTTAGAACCCTAATCTAATCAATTCCCTTGCATTCCTTGGTGATCTCTCACAAGACTTGAAGTAATCTTCTTCCTCTCGCATCAAAGGTATGTCTACTCTCTTTTCTTTCTTCTCCATCTCTGATTTTCTTTCTTTAATCTGTTCTTGGCTGAGATCAGGAAGAAGATGATGCACTCTTGCAACCATCCACTCCATGATCTCATCTTGTTCCTTGAGATCTATGATCATCATCATGATCTCAACCCCACCGATGGAATCTTTGAAAACCCTAACCCTAATCCTTTGAAACCCTAACCTGGGTGATTATCTGAGAACCTTTTTGGTAACCTCCCATGTGAGGGAAACCTCATGGGTAATGTGGAGGTTGATATAAATTCAATATTCTTTAATTCTTCTTGTTGTAATTGGCCAATCATCAATTCCCTCCCTCCTGTGATCTTAACCTTTTTATGGGAACCATAAGGGTGAAACCCTAATTTCTTGGGTTAGATCAAGAACCCATCTTTTGACCATGATTATCTTCCCATAATGTTTCTATTAACCTAAACAAGATTTTCTTATTATGTTCTTGATTGCAACCATTCCCTTTCTTCCTGTGATCATAACCTTTTCATGAGAGCCATAAGGGTGAAACCCTAATTTCTTGGGTTAAATCAAGAACCCATATTTTTACCATGACTTGATGATTTTATCTTTCCATATGATTCTAATACATCCTAAGAAGTTCCCCTTCGAATTTCGGATCAATCTGACTTCAAACGAAGAAGTTATGGCCAAAACAGTTTTCACTATTCCGTACTGACTCGATTGGTCGACTCATTGGTCGACTGGGTCAGTAGACCAATCAATCGACTTTTCGCTCGATTTGATTCGTTTGCTCTCTGATCTTTTAGGTATCTTTCCTAATGTTGTATCTATGCTTGTTAGGGGTTTAATTGCCATGTTTGGTGTCTCTCTCTTTGATCTTTGGATTATCTTCGGCGATAATCAGGTAAGGACAGTTGATTCCTTAACTACATAGATTGCTTGTTCTCTGGTTTCTACTTTATGAAACTATGAGATTACCTACTGTTATTGTATTTTAATTCTGATCTCCTACTGTGGGAACAGTAGCACTTATTTATATCATCTTTTCATTGTTTATGTTATATGAATTACTTATTACTGCTTAATCTGATGTTGCTTTTACATTCTCTTTTATATGATGAACTACTGGTTGTGTATGTCATGACTGATCTGAGAATGTGTTTGCTTAAGTATGGTTTGGGATTGGGAAGTGTCCTTTTGACACTTCTGTCCTTGGACATTATCGGAAATAGTATGAGATGTTTCCGGGGTTGCCCATCGACACTTTCCCGAATCAATGGTTGTCATACCTAGGGATGTCTAGCAGTGTTTGGCTAGGATACACCCCTGTTATATCAGACCCGATTTGGAAGGGTATTGAGACCGAACGACCCGTGGTAGCAATGGGGATTCACGGGCGCTCAAGACCGGTAACCAACCCGTGAGAGGACGGGAATCACATTGTGGGGGCCATTTATTGGAGGGTTGCATATGGCTAGACTTGGGCTCATGGGCGCTCAAGACCGGTAACCAACCCGTGAGAGGACATGAGAGCTTCCCGTTTACCATATGTGGATAACCAATAGGGTTGATGAGTCCGTAGTCCGAGTTGGTCGGTGCCATAGGATACGCTGACGCTAGTGCGAAGGATATTGGAAAGGATCGTCAGGGACGAGGAATGGACGTATCTGGAACTGAGTTGATATAACTGACTAGATGACTTGCATTGGGCTAGGCTTTTCCCTGACATGCGCCGATACTTTTGCCAAATGGTTGTGAGAGAGTGTGTTGACTTAACCCCCTGCCATGGTTTGTCCTGAGGGATGAAGGACCCATTACCAACCGGCTGCCCAAGAATACCTTAAATGGGTGAGGGAATCCAAGATATCTTAAATGGTTGAGGATGTGAGCGGACCTACCCAAAGAAGTACTGTGCTATGACTTAAAGCATGTCTGCCATAGAGACCAGCATACATAGAGTTAGATGCATTCATACATTATCTGTTTCATATTGCATTGCATCTTGTTATGGTTTGCCACATTTTACCTATGATGTTATGGATTAACTTGCCTTACTGAGTTTCTTTCGAAACTCATTCCTTTTTTTTGTACAATCTGTTGTTAGACTTCTCTACAGGTTCGGATTTCTTTGATGGTACGTATGAGGAAGCACAAGGTGAAGAAGATGAAGACTGAAGAACAAGAAGAGCTGACTGAAGATGTGGATTAGATTTCTTTTGTTTCTTCTAGACTTATCTTTTACTTTACTTGTATTAGCTTAGAGCCTTATTTAGATTTCGATCTACCTTCCGCATGTGTTTGTAGGGTGTATTTCCGCTATACTCTACAGTTGTCTTTTGATTTGGTATCTTGTTATTCCGCACTCTGATATTCTATAGTGATCCTTCTGAGATCCTTTCTTGACTTTTATTATAAATTACTTGAACATTATGATTTGTTCTTGCTTTTGATTATGTTATTGTGCGAAATGGATATGATCGTTCCTAAACTTGATCTTTAGGGCTGTGGATCACACTCTCGGGTATGCCAAATAGGGTACCGGCTGGGAGGATGTGACACATCATGTGTTTCATATCATAAAGCATCTTACTCTGCTTTGAAATCCTGGTATTTATGTTATTATGGATTAACTGCCTTACTGGGTTTCTTTGAAACTCACTCCTTTTGTACAATATCTTTTGTTAGATTTCTCTACAGGTACTAATGACTATGAAGGTCAATATGAGGAAGCGCAAACTGAAGAGGCATACTTTAAGCAAGGTGTTGGAACCATGAAGATTACATTGAGGATTCCTCGAGTGGTCTTACTTGTTACCAGGATTAGCCCTACTGTGGAGTTGGATCGTTTGAGCGTCATTGATGAAGTCTATGTTTATGAAGACGTTCTCTATAAAGTGGAATAGACTCTGGCTTAGTTGTTATATCTTTCTTTCTTGTCTTAGAATCAGTTGTAATATTCTTTTGACTTTCAAACTACTTTCCGCTGTTTGTGGAGTGAGATTCCACCTCACTTTACTTATGATTTAGATTCATTGATTGTCTTTCGTACTCTGATGATATATGATTTATTCCTTCCTTATTTAGATCTTTTGATTATACTTTGTACATTGATTATTTATGTTCATGATTATGTTATTGTCTATGTGGGAGGTTGATTGCCTCGATACTTGATCTTCGGGGCTGTGGATCACACACTCGGGTATGCCAGGTAGGGTACCGGCTGGGTGGATGTGATAGAGTGGGCGTCCAATAGGCAAATTGGGTGTTGTGAGGGACATGAGAGCATCTGCCCCAACAGTATGTGGATGACCATAGGGTTAAGGGATGGGATCCAATAGAGGTAATCAGTCAGTGAGGATCTACATTCCTAGATTGAGATGGATACTGGAACAATAGTGCACTAGGTATGAGAAAAGCTATCTGGACCACATGTAGTGTGTTACCATAGGTCCTTGCATTGGGTATAGAATCCTCGACATGCACCCGTGCTCAGACCAATGGTTATGGTGAGAGAGTATGGACTTATACCTAGCCATGGTTGATGATGAGGACTGTACCCCTTGCCTAGGATCCCAACAGAGGTAGCTAGTCCTTGAGGGTCAGAATGATGAGACCTACCCAAAGAAGGGCTGGTGTTATATCTTAAAGCATGTTTGCCTAACTAGAGACATGCATAATTAGATTACTAGATGCATTTCATAAATCAGCATATTATTATTTCATCTGCCGTTCATTATGTGATTGTGGGATATATGGAATTGTTGCCTTACTGAGTTCGTTAGAACTCATTCTTTGTGGATTATCTTGTTTTCTTCAAAGACTTTATAGAAATAGGAGAAGTTCCCTATGTGTGGGAGAACGCCTCTTAAGAGATATTGGAGGCGACAATGGGATCCAGTCCTGCGCAACACAAAGCTTCCTGCAGGTGCATGGAATGCTCTTATGACACCTATTGACCGGAAGAGAGCCCAAGTTGTCCATCGTTCGGATCGGTCTATGAAGGAAGGACTTATGACTCCGTGGATTGAGAAATACAAGATAGAGTACCCTAAGAAGATGCATGAAAATAATAAAACATGATGAGACATTTCTCTAAATAACTCTGCTTCCACTGTCACAAACCATGATGAGACATTTCTCTGAATAACTCTGCTTCCACTGTCAGAAACCTTATTACATATCTTGTTACCTACCTTAGGATACGCTCTTTTGAGACATTTTCAGTTTGGTTTGGATTTCTAGATTCATTTATTTCCTTAATTAATTATTGAATTGTCCTTGTTCATAAATTATGACATTTTGTGTATTATTTATTACTGATGATGTAACTGTGGATCTTGTGGCTGTGAAACACTCCCACAGGTTGTCGGGCGGGTCCGATACCGGTGGTTGGGGTGTGACAATAGATGTGTCAAAGTTTTCAAGAACCGCTTTATTGACTAGATATGATTTGTACATTCTAAATTTTGTTCTTATGGAGATTTGGATATTGTTGATGTCATTTGGAGTAAAGCTAGGAATGTTGCATTATTCCATAGGTGTTTTCCTACTATGTGGCTACTATGAATTCTTTTGAACTCTCTTATCTAAGTGTTGAAATTCAAGAATTCTAGCACAGGCCAATTGTTTCTTCTATAGAGGAGATACACATTGCTCAAGCTGCATTAGAGGAGGAGGGTTTATACTAGCTAATCACAAATGCATCTTGGGACCAGCACAACATCATGGAGGTTAAGGCATGGTACTCTAGGACCCAGATGGGCTTTATGTTGTGGCTTAGGCAAAGGCTATAGAGGCTCCTTAGCATCCATTGTGAAGCCATTTGTCTAGCGAGTTCTACTCATGTGTCCAAACTTTTAGTGACTTATGGCTGTCAAACTAATGTAAATGCCCTGCTTGGGCTGCCCCACTCTCTTGATTGGGCTTCTTTAGCTTGGTTCATGCAATCACTAGTTTATGTTCTATTTTTTTTTTCTCGTGATTTTCCTGACTCTAATAATGCCTATGCAAACTATTTAGCTGGTGGAGCCTAGAGTTTTTACTTAGAATATGGTTTGGTGGACAATTCCATCACTATACATTCAAAATAACTCCCTTTTAGCCTCCGGTAGTGTTGGCATGCAGAGCCTTATCTAAGATGCTTTTGAACGAAGAAAAAGAAAACAATTTATTCAGCATCATATCAATGTGGTATCAAATACCGATTTTATACCAAATTTGCACTCTTAATAAGGATCCTTCATTTAAGCAGCCCAATACTCTTGTACTCCCACTTCCAAAAAGAAAAGTATTGTATTCTATATAGTCTAATAACTGTGGTGTATAAATTGCGTGACATTAGATTACTCGTTTTCTAGTTTGAGTCGGAACCTCTAAATAGGCAGGACACGGATTTTTATCAAGACCATTCATTTCCCTTTGGATGATGGACACATGTCTATTAGTCACATCCAAAGGTTGAGGTAAGATTTAGAAGATTAAAATATTTTTATTTTAATTTAGTTTGAACTTTTGGATGTGATTAATGGACATGTGTCTCATTTAAAGGGAAATGAATGATCCATTTTGGTAAGACACTTCATTCCTTTTCACCAATGATGGGTTGGTTGAGCAGTTAAAAACCCAAATTTCCATGGGGAGGTCTTGGGGTTCACACTTGATGCGTCCAAAATCTGCTCAGCCCTTAGATCTCCTGAGAATGACCTGCAAAACAAAGCGTCAGATGTGGCCCGACCGCAGGGGTCGGGAGTCCACCTCCGAAGGCTAAGTCAGTTGATGAACTTAATCACAAATGGCTCTGCTAGAACACATAGCTAAGGAATGAATAACTGGAATACGATTCAGATAGTAAGCATCTGAATGTTCACGTTCAAGTGTGTGTATCTAAATCTCTCTCTCCCTTGTGGGGAGGCAATGTTTATATAGAGTGTACCTTCAAATCTTCTTCGTTGGATGTATATGAGCCTTCTTCGGATAGCCGTTGGATCTCAACAGATAGATCCTTTGAGCGATAGACTTCTATTAGTTTGGACTAGTAGAGGACTCCTAGGATAATCCAATCGTTATCTGATGATTATCCTTCTGAAAGTGATAAGTGACAGCCATCGAATTCTGCCTACCATCATTAGGTTAATTAACCTCCTCCATAAGTATTGGATTAGGGCTTGCTTGTGGCTGATTAAGTTTTCTTCCTCAGCAAGCTACATCCTGAACCCGGCTCGCTCGGAAATGAGTCGGTTCCCTTTGTCTCGACCAGAGTCGAGGTTCGAACCAAGAGCGAACCAAGTTTGATCATATTTTCTCCGTATCACGAGCCCCCCAGACCAAGCGTTCGGTCGATCCCGAGGGCTTGGTTTTTAACTGGGTTCGTCGCCAAGTAAAGGTCTTGCATAATCCTTTAAATGTCATGTCGCATTTAATGCGGTAGTGTCGCTTTTTCCTCGAGCTTTATGAGGGTGCCACTACACATCCTCCTGCAGTTGAAGCTATCGTGGCTCACGCAAACAAAATGACGATTTCTACACCTTATTTTGGATTCGTGAGTTCAAACTTTCGAACCGTCTTCAAATCTTGATCGTTGATGCCGAATGAATCTTGATCGTCCATGTCCTCAAACATCCATGCGGGTGTTTAAAAGCTATTCGTTGTCTTCGTAGGTTTCATTCCTCTTGTCTGGAATTTTGAAACCTCGTCTTCTTCTTCGCGCCTTTACGATTCTTTCATTCTCGAGCTCTCTGCCTCAATGAATCAGTAAGTTTACTGGTCCTTTTGCAAAGTTTACTTTCTGTCTCCAGGTTTCTTTTTCTCTAGAAACTGTCGTCAGACCTTTTAGTAATGGAAGATAATAGGGTTTCCCCTGTGCCAAGCACCGGTAAAAGCGATAGTGGCAATGAGGCCTTTGTTTCTCTTCCCTCTGAGCAGTCAGATAATGACAACAAAACCCTAACTGCTCTTTGGCGTGACTTCCAAGAAGTTAGCCAACAAAGAGTAGAAGAAAGAACCAAGACTTCTTCTGTGCATCCTAAGTCTGGACCTTCCATGACTCCTAGGGCAACTACCGAGTCTTCCGGGTGGTCAAAAGAATCCATCAAATTGCCGGTGGACCTGATTCTGTAGCTTCCTCCTATAATGAGGAAAATATTCTTTTAGCTGTCCAGGGTTTTGGCTTTCCTCCTTCGTACCATCTTAGGGCTCCCAAATCAGATGAGAGAGTTGATTCGACCCTTCCGGGTGAATTTTCCCTGTATATGGATGCACTGGAAAGCGGGGTTCGCTTTCCTTTCTTCAATCCCTTATTTGCAGCTGTTCTAAATCATTGGGACATCTGTCTCGGAATGTTTCTTCCCAATAGCTGGCGTCTCATCGTCGGCTTCTTGGGATTATGTTTTGAACTTGGCATCACGCCTTCTCTTCCTCTTTTCGTACATTTTCACATTCTTTCTATCTCCCATCCTCCTGGTTGGGTTGTGCTTTCCAAGCGCAATAGAGTGGAACTTGACTAGAGGGGCAGCATTCTTGCCAAAGGAACTTGCCCTTCTAATCACAAAGGGTGGCATAAGAGATATTTCTTCTGTCAAGTGCCTTAATCTGACCTTAACTTCCCGATCGTCTAGAAACAGTATACTTCATACTCTGAGGGTAACCGAGTTCTTCCTTTATCCCAAGGAGATAGAGCGGCTGTCAGGAAGATCAAGTCAATTCCATGGTATCAAGAGATACATGGATATGAGATGGAATACAACTCCACCCTTCAATATTGGGGGTTGGCTCGACGTGAGCTCTCTATCCGCCATGCTTTATTTCCTTGAAAATATTGAGAATTCTTTTAACTTTGACTCTTGCCTTTCTTTGTAGTGCCTCCAAGAATGGATCCCAAAAGTCTTCAAGTAAAAGCTGCCAAGGCTGTTGTGACTGCCAAATGGCGGTCCCCTCGAGCCTTGACTGCAGAACAAGTATCTTCTGCACCTCCCCCAGACCCTTCATACAAAGGTATCAGGAACCTGAAGCAGTAGCTGACGCTTCGGAAGGGAATAAACCAATTGTGGAATAGATAGACCTCCCCTCTCCCACTCGATCCAAAAGGAAGCATGACTCAGCCGATGCTTCCGTCCCGAAGAAATCCAAAGAGAATAAGGACTCTGAGGAGATCTTTTTGCCTCAATGGACGCTGACACGAACAGATCGAGCAACTCAGGACCCTGAGAAGGCCTCCGAATGGAGCTCTCTTGGTCTTTTACCTGTCGATCGTCAGGCCTTTGAAGCTCTGGAGGATGATGCTCTTGTTAGTCACTCCACAAGGTATTAATTTTCTTGATCCTTTGCCAATCGCCCTGTAATCTTCTCTGAGATTTTCTGATAATCTCCCTGTCTTCTTAGGAATGCTTTGTTGAGCTTTTATCAACACATGGAGGCCTTGAGCCAAGTTGGTCATAACAGCTCCTTGCTGCAGACCTGCGAGAATTTGGCAAAGGCCAATTCCGAAGTCGACCGGTTGAAGAAGGCAGCCGAAGAGCTGAAGGAGAAGCATGAGGAGGAGCTGAATTCCTTAAGGAAGGAACTTGACTCGTCCAATGTTCGTGCCCGTGACGCTGAACGTGAGGCCAGGAAGCATAAACAGGAGGCTATTGCCTTTGGCGAGAGCCTTGAGCTTAAGTCCTTGGACAATGAGCGCCTAACGAAAATGGCAGTTCCCAGTGAACCCGAACATATCAAGCCATACCTTCGGAGGAAATGCATACGGAAGTATCTGAACAGTGCCCCCTTCACCAAATTAATGGGCCGCTTCAACCTTCAAGCTTATCGAGCCGGGCAAAACGATGTCTGGGAAAAAATCCTTGGACCCAACCCTTCCTTTGATACAACTCCCTTTCGAGAGGTGTGCCACAAAGAGATCTTCGGGAAGCTTAAGTTGACCTTCTCGGATTGGGTTTTGGAAGAGGAGGATTCTATTCCAGTGGACCCAAATATTGAGGAGTATCTTGCTAATTCACCGCCTCTTCCCGAAGAACCTTCACAGCCTGCTTTGGAAAGAGATCCTGATAGAGACTCCTCGATTGATGATGCAGAAGAAACATAGGAAAACAAATCCCCTATGTATATATTTATATCTTTTGTAAGGGTTGGCCCCCCACATTATTGATGAAATAGAAATCAATCTCTTTTCTCGAACTCTTCCAATGATTGCCTTAATGCCTCTTCGTCTCATATCCCAAAATATCATCTTTAGGTCAAGACATAAATGATATAAGTTAATCTTGCAGAGTAACTTGTACTTTAACTGGAGATATCGTTCGGGATATCACAGAGACGCGCTTGGGAGAAATGTGTTCATTTTCTGAACATTTATTCCCAACCGTTCCTCTACTTATTGCAAAGTCCAAACGTTTTCCTGCATTCGTATGCCAATCACTTCTCCCAAGGAGTTTAATACTTCATGTGGTGCGATGGTTGATAGTATCCTCGTATCAGGTGAATATTGTTCCACGTGGAAACTTTGATCAGCCTTCGAATTTTGAATTTGAAGCGCCATTATTCCCTGACCGTTGATCCTTCATTTTGAGGAGTTCAAAGAGTCTCTTCAATTCTGTCCCTTGATTACCTTGGGGTTTCAACCATCGCATCACATCTTGAGGCTATTTAAGCCTCTCAAAGGTACTTCACCTTCATCTTGCTATCTGCAAATATTTTTGTCTGATAGATTTGCAAAACGACATTCTGTCTTCCTCATACTCTTGTCCTTCAACACCATCTTCGATCAGAAGTTGAAAAAGTAAGTCTTTTATCATGAATCTTCATCTCTTCTTCTCCCTGAGTAAACTCCACAGTATTCATACTTTAGGTTTACTTATTAAGGAATTTCTGAACTGTTCATACTTAACTGAGACCTAGGGTTTCCCCTTTTTCTGTATGTTGTAGGATCTTCGTACTGACACTATTTTTTTTATTTTTTTTGGCAGTGCCTCCCAGAATTGATTTGAGCTTTATTAGGGCAAATTCCTGTAAGAAAGCTGCCCCAGGACCGACGAAGGTTGCTTCCTGTGAGGTGATTGCATCTGGTGAATCTTCTAAGCGTAAGGAGATTGTTGTTGGTGAATCTTCAGATCAGATTCCCACAGTTTCTACTGATGTTTCTCCTTCGCTTCCTCTGCCTGAAGAAATCGTTTGGTCCTTCAAGGAGGATGTGGCTCCCTCCGTCGTTGTTTGTACCGTTGATGCCCCTGTTGAAGAAACCGTCCGGGATCCCCTGATGAAGACCCTTCGGACATCTGAGGCAACTATGTTGGCATATGATGAAAGTGCGGTCCCAGTAGGCATTGCTTCTATTTCCAACTCTAATGCTTGTTTGGCATCCTCCTCCACTCCTTCTCTAGAGCCGGAGGATTTTGCCATAGGAAGCGCCCTAGGTTGGCAGATGATGTAGCTAATCCTTCTCTTGATGTAGCTCATCCTTCTCTTTCTTCGAGGCAATCTGTCTTGGTGCCAAGCAAGTTTGACAAGGCACTGGAGTGGTGCACTGCTGTTCAAATGCCTACCAAGAGCAGAGCACTTTCCACCATGCCAAATAGTGACTTTATGAAGTCTCTGGTGATGTAAGTTTTTCTTCATTTCCTTTTGTTCTGAATATTTTTCTTTTGCTCATGACTAACTCGGAAGTTATTGCAGGAGTCTCACTGGTAACTTCCACAACCAAGTGGAAGCAGCCTCTAGACTTAGTAGACTGAGTGATGAAGTTTCCAGGCTTCGGGAAGATTCCAAAGCCAAAGACGTAGAAATTGCTCGTCTTGGAAACCTAGCTTGGGAGGTTGCAAAGGAGAAGAATTCTGTGATTGATCGTCTCTTTTCGGATTTGGATGATGCCAAGGAGAAGATCTGGCGGTTAGAACGAGGAGCAGGAAGGTCAGGGTTTTTAAACCGATGCCTTTACTTAAAGATTTCCGGAGAAATTCAATAAGTCTGAGAAGGAACTCACTTGGGTTTTAAACCGATGCCTTGTAGAAGGACCCACACGGTTTTTAAACCGATGCCTTTACTTACAGATTTCTGGAGAAATTCAATAAGTCTGAGAAGGAACTCACTCTGGTTTTAAACCGATGCCTTGTAGAAGGACCCACACGGTTTTTAAACCGATGCCTTTTGATTTATCGCTGGATCTACTCCTCGAATGTGTTGTATGATGCCCCCAATCAAAAGATAGTATGTTGAAAAATGAAAATTGTATTGATTGAGTTTGAAATTTGTTACATCGTGAATGAAAATGATAATCTTTAGGGATAATATTTCTTCAGATGCCTGGCATTCCACGAATGATCCAACTCTTTCTGGGTTGTCAAGTCCTTCAGCTTGTAAGCTCTCGAACCGACTGGTTTGATAATCATACATGGTCCTTCCCACGAAGGGTCCAATTTTTGTTGATGGCGTGGATATGAAGCTAAGGTATTTCTCAATACCATCTCTCCTGCAGAGTACCAACGGTTTTTTACTCGGGAATTATAATGTGACGCTATCCTCCTTTGATAATGTTTAGTTCATGCTATTGCTTTTGTACGAACCTCATCCAACAAATCAAGGCTATCAAGCAGTCCTTGTTCGTTCGCTTTTTCTTCGAATTCTCTATCCAGTAATGTTCCCGCCATTACTTCCACAGGTGCTAATGCCTCAAATCCGTATGCCAGCTTAAAAGGAGATTCTCCTATAGGTGTCCGAACCATAGTTCGGTAAGCCCACAGGACATTCTGCAATTCTTTGACCCATAAGGCTTTATCAGCTTCAAGTCTTCTCTTTATTCCCTCAAGTAGTGTCCAGTTCGTAACCTCTACCTGACCATTGCTTTGGGGGATATGCCATTGATGACATACGATGCTCGATCAAATAAGTTGCACAAAATTGTGCAATCTGAGGACAGTCGAATTGGGTGCCATGATCGGTCATGATTATTTTTGGCATCCTGAACTGATATATAATTGACTCGAGTATGAACTTCTCCACCTTTTTTGCAGTGATGGTTGCCAGGGCGCTAGCCTCGACCCACTTGGTGAAGTAGTCTATTGCTACTATGAGATATTCTCTTCCGCCCGATGCCTTGGTGAATTTGCCAATGATATCAATTCCCCACATCGCAAAAGGGATGGGATCTAGAATCGAAGTCATGGTTTCCGCTGGGCGTTTAGAAACCGTGGCATGGATTTGACAATTGCTACATTGGCAAACGTACTCCATAGCTGTGACATCCAGCCCAAACCTAACCAGGACACCCTATTTGTTTTGGGATAAAGAAAGACTTGTTTGATATTAGACCTTAAAGTTGGACCTTGATTTCAGTGTTATTATCTTTGAAAGCCTTAAGAAGTCATGCCAGACCTTTCCCTTAGGGTAGACCTATAATATCTGGCCTTATCCTAACCTTGACCCGGCCCGAAATCTGTTATGTTTGTAGGTCCGAAGACCCAAAGTGGGGGAAAAGAGACTTGTGGACCCTTTTGGTTGATGATTTGGTTTTGGAGCCCAAGCCCATGGACATTGACGATGATGCCCCTCACTTGAGAGCATTGTCAGTGTTAGTGTGAAATCCAGCCCAAACCTAGCCCGGGATACCCTATTTGTTTTGGGATAAAGAAAGACTTGTTTAATGTTAGACCTTGAAGTTGGACCTTGATTTCATTGTTGTTATCCTTGAAAGCCTTAGGAGGCCATGTCCGGCCTTATCCTTACCCTGACCCGGCCCGGAATTTGTATTGTCTGTAGATCCAATGACCCGAAGTGGTGGGAAAAGTCCTTATGGACCCTTTTGGTTGATGATTTGGTGTCGGAGCCCAAGCCCATGGACATTGGCGATGATGCCCCTCACTTGAGAGCATTGTCAGTGTTAGTTTTGAATCTGCGCACCAAAGAGGGGTGAATTATTTGAAATACCTAATGAACTCATGTGCTCAATCCAAAACTATTTACCAAAACTAGACTTCTTGATGGACTTGTAGGAGAAAACCCCACTCAATTTGACCCCATATAGCCCTCCAAATCCCTGTCTGAAGTTGCTGAACTATGTCTGGCAAATCCTGCTTGCGCATCGAAGAAGGTGAGCTTAGTTGGTAGACCTAATGAACTTCCATGCTTGATCCAAAGGTATTTCTGGAAATTAGACTTCTTTATTGACTTTTAGGAGAAAACCTTACTCAATTTGACCTTGTATAGCCTTCCGAATCCTTGTTCGAAGTTGCTGAACTATTCCTGAGAATTCTGTTGAAACTGCTGTTGGTCGATACTATTGGTCGATACTATCAACCAAAGGTATCGACCAAAACAAGCCCAGAATCGTGAAAAATATGCTTTTTGGATATTCCTTTGTCCTTTTAAGTGAAAACTCGAACCTAAATCATTATTTCACTCATTTCAACATCTAAGAACGTGGGAAAGCTCCTCTAAGCCTCCTCCTTGGCTTGGGTGTTGATCTTCTTCAAGAATCATTGTCTCTCTTCTCTAATCTTTTCTCCAAGGTATGTAATCTCTCACTCTCTGTCTCTCTAATCTACTTCTATCTCATCTTGTTCTTGCTACTGAGTTCGTGAGGAAGGTGCTGCAACCTTGCAACCACCTCTTCTACAAGCTCTTTTGCTTTGATTAAACCTCTCTTTATTCTTTCCATGCTGTGTTTCTTATACTTGATGTTCTTTCATTCTTATTTTGATTTCCTCTTCATGGAAACAGGAGTTCATCTTCTTAATCTGATTTTCTTTAGAAAATAGGTTTGATTATATGTTAGTAATTGTCTATATTCTGCTGCCCATCTTTCCCTTAATTGAATTCCTAACTTCTCTTGCAATTGCAAGTGATTTCATTGAAAAACATAGTTCTTGCAAGTTTGAACCTAGGACCTCAATTTGGGGGTTTTCAATTTGACCATTGGATCATGTTAATTCTTGCTACGTAGTCTCCTGCTACTGTTCTTAAGCACCCCTCCAAGTTTCATATCGATCCGAGACCCGGAAGACCAATTTTGAGCCAAAACCCAAAGAAATAGCCAATGCCATGATTAACAACTCTTGAACTTGATATGCCAATTTGAGGATTTCTAATTTGACCATTGGATGATGTTAATTCTTTGATAATTAGTGTCTCCATATTGTGTTTGAATTGTTCCCCAAGTTTCGCATCGATCCGAGACCCGAAAGACCAATTTTGAACCAAAACCCAAAAAGCCAGCTTGCTGTCCGAGAGTCTATTGGTCGATGCTTGTTGGTCGATACTATCGACCCAATGTATCAACCAACAAGGTTGTTGTCAGAAACTTTTGCCCAGTTTTGATCCTTTCGATCTTCGATTGTTTTGATTTCTTCTCTAATCCTTCATGTATGTTTGTTTAGGGCTTTAAGACTATAATTGGACCATTCTCTTGTGACTTCGAATCATCTTCTTCACAATTTGAGGTAAGGACAGTTATTGCCATATAACATAGACTGTATGACTTTTACACTGTTGTTGGTAACTTAGTAGACTTAACTTATTAGTTGATTTTAGACATCATATGACTACTGTAGTTACCTTATGACAGTAGCACCATGCTTAATTACTTGGTTTATTATGTTTACTTATTCTTGTCATTTATTTATACATTGTATTATGAGATGTTATGACATGTTTTCAATATGATAATGTATTGTTGATATGTAATGGATGGAAATAAGCATGTGATTGCTTAGGTATGATTTGGGATTGGGGAGTACCCTACTGGTACTTCTGTCCTTGGACATCGGAGGGAATAGTATGGGATGTTCTCCAAAGATGCCCATCGACGCTTTCCTGGATCATTGGATGACATACATAGGACTTGTCTAGATGTATGGCTAGGATGCCCTGTCATATCAGACCCGAATCGGAAGGGCATTGAGACCGAACGACCCGTGGTAGTAGTGTGGATTTGTGGGCGCTCAAGATCGGTAACCACTCCGTGAGAGGACATGAATTGCATTGCGGTTACCCGAAAGGGGCCATTTATTGGTAGGGTTGCAAATGGCAAGACTTGGGCTCACGGGCACTCAAGACCAGTGAAATGATCCTTGAGGGGACGTGAGAGCTTCCCGTCTACTATTTGTGGATGACCAATAGGGTTGATGAGTCTAGTGAGTAATATCTGTGACTCTAGTGTGAAGGATACCGGAAAGAATCCCGAGAGGGGAGGAATGGACGTATCTAGAACTGACATGATATGACTAAGTAGATGACTTGCATTGGGCTAGGCTTTACTTTGACATGCGCCAATACTTAGACCAAATGGTGACGTGAGAGAGTGGTGACCGAAACCCCCAACCATGGATTTGTCCGAGAGGGATGCAGGACCCAATTTCCCCCCGGTGATGAGTGACTAAGACTACCTAAAGAAGTATGGTGCTATGACTTAAAGCATGTCTACCATAGAGACCAGCATACTTAGAGTTAGATTCATGTTTGCATCATATGTCTCATATCATATTGCATCATGCTATGCTGTGCATCATATGATTTATGTTATTATGGAATAACTTTCCTTGCTGAGTTCTTTTGAACTCACTCCTTTTTGCAACATATTTGTTAGACTTTTCTGCAGGTACTACTATTGTTGACTGTGACGATCAACACTTTGAGGACTAAGTTGGTGACTCATACTACTTTGGCTACGGTGACTACATCGGTGAAGGCTATCAGTTCAAGACTCATTTTTGTCAGGAATAGATCTGGCATGGCTTAGTTTCTTATGGTTTTGTTATTGAGGAGACATTGTATAAGTTAGAAGAAACTGTAACTTTGTTGCTTACCTTTTTATTCCCCTTCTTTAGAAATCTGGTTGTAATCTTTACCTTATTTCGATCTACCTTCCGCACACGTTTGTAGAGTATATTTCCGCTATGCTCTATAGTTGTCTTTTGATCTGGTACTTGTTATTCCGCACTCTGATGTTCCTTGTGATCCTTCGGTGATCATTTCCTAACTTTTATTATTAGATTACTTGAATACTATAAATTGTTCTTGCTTTTGATTATATTATTGTGATAAGTGGATATGATCGTTCCTAAACTGGATCTATTGGGCTGTGGATCACTCCCGAGTAACCCAGATAGGGTACCCCCTGGGTGGATTCGGGGTGGGATGTGACAGTTAGTTTTGAATCTGCGCACCGAAGAGGGGTGAATTAGTTGAAATACCAAATGAACTCCTGTGCTGAATCCGAATATATTTCCCAAAACTAGACTTCTTGATGGACTTGTAGGAGAAAATAACACTCAATTTTACCCCATACAGCCCCCCAAATCCCTGTCCGAAGTTGCTGAACTATGTCTGGCAAATCCTGCTTGCGCATCAAAGAAGGTGAGATTATTTGGTGGATCTAATGAACTCTCATGCTTGATCCAAAGGTATTTCTGGAAACTAGACTTCTTGATTGACTTGTAGGAGAAAACCTCACTCAATTTGACCTTGTATAGCCCTCTGAATCCTTGTTCGAAGTTGCTGAACTATTTCTGAATTTTCTGCTGAAATCTTGTTCCTGTTTTGGTCAATCCTTTTGGTCGATGCCATCAACCAAGACCATCGACCAAAGTTACCCAGAATCGAGAAAAAGATGCTTTTTGGATATTCCTTCCTCTATTTAAGTGAAACCTCGAACCTAGAACGATATTTTACTCATTTCAACACCTGAGAACGTGGGAAGGCTCCTCTTAGGCTCCTCTTTGGCTTGGGTGATGATCTTCTACAATAATCATTGTCTCTTTTCTCCAACTATCATCTTCCAAGGTATGATTCTCTCTCTTGCTCTCTATTCTACTCACTTCCCTGCTTCTTTTACTGATGAGACCATGGCCAAGGTGCTGCAACCTTGCAAACACCTTGCCATGAACGTCTCTTCCCATTTATACTTGATTTTCCTTCATTCTTGCTATGCCTCACTTGCATCTTGATCCTTACATATACATTACCATGATTCCTTGCTTAACAACTTGATTTCTTATACTAAACTGAAATGTGGAGTATGATTAGTCTAATCTTTGGCTTGCAAATGATTGTAATCATGTTCCTAACCTATTCCCCAACTAATTCTCTAGCTTCCCTTTCAATTACATCAGTTTCTCATGAATGCTAGGATTCTTGTCTTTAGAACATAGGACCTCAATTTGGGGGTTTTCATTTGGACCATTGGATTGTAATAATACTTGCTAGGTAGTGTTCTTACGTTGTTATTAATCATCCCTCCAAGTTTCGGATCGATCCGAACCTCGGAAGACCCATTTCGGACCAAAATCCCCAAAATCCACTATTCTGTCCCGAAGAGAATTTTGGTCGATCCTTTTGGTCGATACCATCGACCAAGACCATCGACCAAACTTGTTTCTGACAGCAACCTTGCTCCGTTTTGATCCGTTCGACTTCCGATTTTCCCGATTTCTTTTCTAACCTTTCATTTATGTTTGTCTAGGGTCTTATTACCATCTTTGGATCATTCTTTTGAGATTATTGGATTATCATCATCGTGACTTAAGGTAAGGATGGTTGTTACCATAACTACATAGATTATGTGATTCTTGCTTCTATGTTAAAGACTTAGTAGATTTACCTTCTTTATCGTATTTCCTACAGTATATGACTGCTATAAGTACTTCAAGTATAGTAGTGCCATGTTTACATATTCTTTTGTTATCATGATTATGTATTCTTAATAAATTCATATGTAATTGATCATGTTATGGTATGTATCTTTCTATATGATGAAATGTCATTTATGTATGATATGATGGAATTGAGAATGTGATTGAATAGGTATGATTTGGGATTGGGGAGTGCCCTACTAGTACTTCTATCCTTGGACATCAGAGTTAAAAGTATGTGATGTTCTCCGAAGATGCCCATCGACGCTTTCCTGGATCATTGGATGACATACATAGGACTTGTCTAGATGTATGGCTAGGATGTCCTAGTCATATCAGACCCGAATCGGAAGGGCATTGAGACCAAATGACCCGTGGTAGTGTATGGTTTGATGGGCGCTCTAGGCCAGTAACCAAATCCGGTAGGGGACATAAACCATGCTACGGATACCCGAAAGGGGCCATTTATTGGTAGGGTTGCAAATGGCTAGACTTGGGCTCACGGGTGCTCAAGACCAGTAACCAATCCGTGAGAGGACGTGAGAGCTTCCCGTTTACTATTTGTGGATGACCAATAGGGTTGATGAGTCCGTAATCCGGGATTACGCTGACTCTAGTGTGAAGGATACCGGAAAGGATCGCCGGGGGCGAGGAATGGACGTATCTGGATCTGACTTGATACGACTAAGTAGATGACTTGCATTGGGGTAGGCTTTACTATGACATGCTGTCACATCCTCCCAGCCAGTACCCAAACTGGCATACCCGAGAGTGTGATCCACAGCCCCGAAGATCAGGTATCGAGTAATCAACCTCCCACATAAACAATAACATAATCATGAACAATAATAATCGATGTGCAACAGATAAACCAAAGATCCAAATAAGGAAAGAATGAATCATATATAAATCAGAGTACTAAAAATAATCAGAGTGTCTAAATCAAATAAATAAAGTGAAGCCAAATCCCACTCTACAACCAGCGGAAATGTAGTTCTAAAAGAGAAGAAACAGAATGAAATCTAATCCCAATAGCAGGTACAATAGGTAACTAAATTGTTCTCAATCTTATAGACAATATCCCTATAAGTATAAATCTCATAAATGGCACAAGGGCGCTTCCACTCTATGGTCGGACTAAGCATCGTACGGAGCATAACCACTCGCGGAATCTTCAGTGTAATTGTCGTAACCGCAATCACTTTCCTAGAGATATGCCTCTTCTCCTTGCGCTTCTTCATACGAGCAGTCATGATACTCAGAACCTGTAGAGTAGTCTAACAAACATTGTACAAAAGGAATGAGTTTCAAAGAAACTCAGTAATGCAGTTAAATCCATAATAACATAAATGGCAGGATTACAAAACAAACATAAATGCAATATGGTATGAGACAAACAATGAATGTATGAATCTAACTCTATGTATGCTGGTCTCTATTGGCAGACATGCTTTAAGTCATAGCACCGTACTTCTTTAGGAAAGTCTCATTCACTCATCATCAGTTGGTAATGGGTCCTTCATCCCTCAGGATATTCCATGGCTGGGGGTATAGGTCACCACTCTCTCACATCACCATTGATCTAAGTACCGGCGCATGTCAGGGTTAAAGCCTAGCCAAATGCAAGTCTTCTACTCAGCTACATCAAGTCAGATCCAGATACGTCCATTCCTCGCCCCTGGCGATCCTTTCCGGTATCCTTCACACTAGAGTCCTCATAGTCCCTGACTACGGACTCATCAACCCTATTGGTTATCCACATATGGTAAACGGGAAGCTCTCACGTCCTCTCAAGGGTTGGTTACCGGTCTTAAGCGCCCATGAGCCCAAGTCTAACCATATGCAACCCTACCAATAAATGGTCCCCACAATGTGATTCCTGTCCTCTCACGGGTTGGTTACCGGTCTTGAGCGCCCATGAATCCCCATTGCTATCATGGATCGTTCGGTCTCAATACCCCTCCAATTAGGGTCTGACATAACGGGACATCCTAGCCAAACACTACTAGACAGTCCTAAATAAGTCATCCAACAGTTTAGGAAGGTGTCCAAAGGGCATCTCCGGAAACATCCCATAATATTCCCGTAGTAGTCCAAGGACAGAAGTGTCAAAAGGAACACCTCTCCTTTCCAAACCATACTTAAGCATACACAAGCATCAATCCATAACATCACATATATGGTAACTTCATATATGGAAAGAAATCAATAATTACATTCAACTTGTGTATAACTGGTAAGTAAATCATACATGAGTCAATTTAATATAAACAAGTAATGCTACTGATATCAAGACAGTACCACAGTAGTATAACATTGTAAGAATCTAATTAAAGAAATAAATTAACAAGATTCAAATATAGAAACTAAGATATGCAATTTATGTTGTTAAGGAAGTAACCATCCTTACCTTTTATAACTTGCAAAGGAATCTTAAGAAATCAAGTAAGATCTTGACAAACTTGAGAAGAAGGTCCTAAACAAGTGTATACAATATATTAGGAAAGATCCCTAACAGAAAAGATATCAAAACATCCAAAACATACCAAATCTGGAGTTGTTGTACTCATTGGTCGATTGGATTGGTCTACTGTTTCAGTCGACCAATGGAGACAGTGGCCTACAAAATCAGAGTTTTAAGAATAAAGAACCGAATTTGGTGGTTCAAAAGGGTACTAAACAAGGGGTAAACTACAATAGTAGTATCCTAACATATAGAGGACCTCAAAACACTAATCGAATCAAGTTTTCAAGTTACAAATTAGGAAACAAAAGTTACCATAATTAGATCAATCATGGTTCTTGAAGAATTCAAGATACAAATCATAGACAAGAACAATAGGAGAATGAATCATTGATTTTGATAAAGATATCATGGAAGGCATACTTAGATCTTTAAGAAAATAGATCTAAGAACATGAATCTAAATAAGGAAACAAAACTTACCATAGATGTATCAGTCATGATTCTTGAAGAAAGCATGGTATGATAGAGGAGAAACAACTAGAGATTGATAGATCATGGATTATGTAAAGAAAACACAGTGATTGACTACTAATATGATCAATATAATAGATCTAAAAACATCAGAATTTAAATCAAAGATAAACGAAGACGAGATCATGATTTAGATCATGATTCCTTCAAAAGCTTGCAATGATCATGATTACGGACATTGCTTTAGCCTTTAATCCTTAGGAAGATCATGAGAGATAAGTTCGGAGATGTTTGCAACAGAGAATGCAGCATCTCCTCTACTGTCTCAACTCAAAAAGGAAAGAAAACAAGGATGAAGAAGAAGAAGAAAGTGTAAACATACCTTTTTGTGTAAGAACACGAGTTTTGACGAAGATCCGTCAAGATAAACACCAAGGACGCAAGGGAGATGACTTGCAGAGGTCTTTGGTTCGTTCCAAGGAGTTTGGAGGCAGAAAATACGAAGTAGACTCGAGATTGGACTTAAATAGAGCAAGCAAGACCTAATTAGCAAAAACAGAACCCATTGGTCGATTGGATTGGTCGACTGGTCCAGTCGACCACTGAGTCGACCAATCAGTTCAGCAACTTCGAAACAGGGAATTGAAGGCTCGGAACAAATCCAAACATAAAGGGGTTTTGCACACACACCAAGTGACTTACCTAACTGGTAGAAATGCCTTCAAACCATGATAGAGAGCACTCCAAGTCCATCAACTAATCCGATCTTCATCAAGATTTAGTTTCCAAAAATAGAACCTCGTCATCAACACTCATGGATTCAAAGCCAGATACCAAGTCCTCCACTGGGATGGCCCAAAGCTGACTTCTTGCTTTACTTCAGGTTGTCGGACCTACAAACAACAGGGTTTCCGGGTCAAGGTTAGGGCTGGGTTTCACACATGCGCCAGTACTTATACCAAACGGTGATGTGAGAGAGCGGTGACCAATTCCCCTACCATGGTTCTTTTTTTGAGATGACTTTACCGAATTTCCCCGGGCAAACCCAAGATATCTTGTATGATTGAGGGGGAGTGATTGACAACCCAAAGAAGTACGGTGTTATGACTTAAAGCATGTCTACCAATAGAGACTAGCATACATAGAGTTAGAATCATAATTGCATCATGTGTTTCATATCATATTGCATCATGCTATGTTTTGTATCATGTATCTATGTTATTGTGGAATAACCTGCTTTGCTGAGTTCTTTTGAACTCACTCCTTTTTGCAACATTTTTGTTAGACTCTACTGCAGGTGTAACATCCAGCCCAAACCTAGCCCGGACACCCTATTTATTTTGGGATAAAGAAAGACTGGTTCAATGTTAGACCTTAAAAGTTGGACTTTAATTTCAATATTATTATCTTTGAAAACCTTAGGAAGCCATGTCAGACCTTTCCCTTAGGGTAGATCTGTAATGTTTGGCCTTATCCTACCTTGGCCCGGCCCGGGACCTATTATATTTGTAGGTTCGAAAACCCAAAGTGGGGGAAATGAGACTTGTAGACCCTTTTGGTTGATGATTTGGTGTCGGAACCCAAGCCCGTGAACATTGACAATGATGCCCCTCACTTGAGAGCATTGTCAGTGTTAGTTTTGAATCTGCGCACCGAAGAAGGGTGAATTAGTAGAAATACCAAATGGCCTCCTGTGCTCAATCCGAATATATTTATGGAAACTAAACTTCTTGATGGACTTGTAGGAGAAAACCCCACTCCATTTGACCCCATATAGCCCTCCAAATCCCTGTCTGAAGTTGCTGAACTACGTGTGGCAAATCCTGCTTGCGCATCGAAGAAGGTGAGCTTAGTTGGTGAACCTAATGAACTCCCATGCTTGATCCAAAAGTATTTCTGGAAACTATACTTCTTGATTGACTTGTAGGAGAAAACTTCACTTAATTTGACCTTGTATAGCCCTTCGAATCCCTGTTTGAAGTTGCTAAACTATTTCTGGATTTTCTGCTGAAACCTGTTATCTGTTTTGGTCGATGCTCTTTGGTCGATGCCATCAACCAAGGACCATCGACCAAAGTTGCCCAGAATCGAGAAAAAGATGCTTTTTGGATATTCCTTCCTCTATTTAAGTGAAACCTCGAACCTAGAATGATATTTTAGTCATTTCAACACCTGAGAACGTGGGAAGGCTCCTTTTAGGCTCCTCTTTGGCTTGGGTGATGATCTTCTACAATAATCATTGTCTCTTTTCTCCAACTATCATCTTCCAAGGTATGATTCTCTCTCTTGCTCTCTATTCTACTCACTTCCCTTCTTCTTTTACTGATGAGACCATGTCCAAGGTGCTGCAACCTTGCAAACACCTTGCCATGAACGTCTCTTCCCATTTATACTTGCTTTTCCTTCATTCTTATGCCTCACTTGCATCTTGATCCTTACATATACATTACCATGATTCCTTGCTTAACAACTTGATTTCTTATACTAAACTGAGATGTGGAGTATGATTAGTCTAATCTCTAGCTTGCAAATGATTGTAATCATATTCCTAACCTATTCCCCAACTAATTCTCTAGCTTCCCTTTCAATTACATCAATTTCTCATGAATGCTAGGATTCTTGTCTTTAGAACATAGGACCTCAATTTGGGGGTTTTCATTTGGACCATTGGATTGTGATAATACTTGCTAGGTAGTGTTCTTACATTGTTATTAATCATCCCTCCAAGTTTCGGATCGATCCGAACCCCAGAAGACCCATTTCGGACCAAAATTCCCAAAATCCTCTATTCTGTCCCGAAGACAATTTTGGTCGATCCTTTTGGTCGATACCATCAACCAAGACCATCGACCAAAGTTGTTGCTGACAGCAACTGTCACATCCTCCCAGCCGGTACCCTAACTGGCATACCCGAGAGTGTGATCCACAGCCCTAAAGATCAAGTTTAGGAACGATCATATCCATTTCGCACAATAACATAATCAAAAGCAAGAACAAATCATAATGTTCAAGTAATTTATAATAAAAGTCAAGAAAGGATCTCAGAAGGATCACTAAGAATATCAGAGTGCGAATTAACAAGATACCAAATCAAAAGACATTTGTAGAGTATAGCGGAAATATACTCCAAAACATATGCGGAAGGTAGATCGAAATCTAAGTAAAGCTCTAAGCTAATACAAGTAAAGTAAAAGATAAGTCTAGAAGAAACAAGAGAAATCTAATCCACATCTTCAGTCGGCTCTTCTTCATCTTCAGTCTTCATCTTCTTCACCTTGCCTTTCCTTATATGGACCGTCATCATATTTCAAATCTGTAGAGAAGTCTAACAAAAGATATGGTACAAAAGGAGTGAGTTTGAAAGAAACCCAAGAAGGCGATTAAATCCATAATAACATAAATGGCAGGATTTCAGAACAAACATAAATGCAATATGGTATGAGACAAACAATGAATGTATGAATCTAACTCTATGTATGCTAGTCTCTATTGGCAGACATGCTTTAAGTCATAGCACCGTACTTCTTTGGGAAGGTCTCATCACACAACGCCTTTTGGTAGTGGGTCTGGCATCCCTCGGGACATTCCATGGCTGGGGGTTAAGTCACCTCTCTCTCACATCACCATTGGTCTAAGTACTGGCGCATGTCAGGGTTAAGCCTAGCCAAATGCAAGTCTTCTACTTAGTTATATCAAGTCAGATCCAGATACGTCCATTCCTCGCCCCTGGCGATCCTTTCCGGTATCCTTCACACTAGAGTCCTCATAGTCCCTGACTACGGACTCATCAACCCTATTGGTTATCCACATATGGTAAACGGGAAGCTCTCACGTCCTCTCACGGGTTGGTTACCGGTCTTAAGCGCCCGTGAGCCCAAGTCTATCCATATGCAACCCTCCAATAAATGGCCCCCACAATGTGATTCCTGTCCTCTCACGGGTTGGTTACCGGTCTTGAGCGCCCATGAATCCCCATTGCTACCACGGGTCGTTCGGTCTCAATACCCCTCCGATTAGGGTCTGACATAACGGGACATCCTAGCCAAACACTACTAGACAGTCCTAAATATGTCATCCAACAGTTTAGGAAGGTGTCCAGAGGGCATCTCCGGAAACATCCCATAATATTCCCGTAGTAGTCCAAGGACAGAAGTGTCAAAAGGACACCTCTCCTTTCCAAACCATACTTAATCAATCACAATCACAAATCAATCATATCATACACTTTTACAGTATATAGAAAATATACCATAATAAGATCCATCTCATATACAGTTAACAAATAAAGACATTCATAAACTAAAGAAAGCAAGTAAATAAAGCTACTGTAATTAAAGTAAGTGCAGCAGTAATATATTCATAAAAGAATGTAATTATGGTAACAAATCCAAAAGATTCTAATATAGAAACTAAAATCACACAATCTATGCTATTATAGAAGTAACCATCCTTACCTTATATAACTTGAAGAGAATCTCCAAGGATCAAGGAGAATCTTCCCAAACTTGGCAAGAAGGTCCTAAACAAGTATATATATCATATTAGGAAAGAAACTTAGAAGGAAAGATATCAAAACAGACCAAATCTGGAGTTGCTGTACTCATTGGTTGATTGGATTGGTCTACTGTCTCAGTCGACCAATCAGTCGACCAACAGAGACAGTGGCCTACAAAATCAAAGTTTTTAAGAATAAAGAACCGAATTTGGTGGTTCAAAAGGGTACCAAACAAGGGGGAAACTACTATGACAGTATCCTAGTATATAGAGGACTTCAAAACACTAATCAAATCAAGTCTTCAAGTTACAAATTAGGAAACAAAAGTTACCATAATTAGATCAATCATGGTTCTTGAAGAATTCATAGTAACAATCATGGACAAGAACGATAGGATGATGGATCATTGATTGTGATAAAGAAATCATGAAAAGCATGCATAGATCTTCAAGAAAAATAGATCTAAGACTGAAGAACATGAATCTAAATAAGGAAACAAAACTTACCATAAATGTATCAGTTATGGTTTTCGAAGAAAGCATGGTATGATCAAGAAGAAAGAACTAAAGATTGACAGGTTACAACTCTTGTAAAGAAAACACAGCGATTAACTACTAATATGATCAATAAAACAGATCTAAGAAGATCAGATTTTGAATCAAAAGATGAACAAAGACAAGATCATGATTTAGATCATGATTCCTTCAAAAGCTTGCAATGATCATGGTTAAGATCATCGCATTAGCCATTAATCCTTAGGAAGATCATGAGGGATGAGTAGAGAGATGTTTGCAACAGAGAATGCAACATCTTCTCTACTGTCTCAGCCCAAAAAGGAAAGAAAAACAAAGATGGAGAAGAAGAAGAGAGTGTAGACATACCTTTGATGCAAGAGGAAGAAGATTACTTGAGTTCTTGCGAGGAATCAACCAAGGATGCAAGGAAATTGATTAGAATGGAGTCCTAACTTGTTCCAGAGGCTTAGGAGGCAGAGGAGACGAACTAATCCCGAGATTGGACTTAAATAGAGCAACAAAGACCTAAATCTGGAAAACAGATCTCATTGGTCGATTGGATTGGTCTACTGGCCCAGTCGACCAATCAGTCGACCAATGGAGACAGCAAGGTACAGATTGCACTGTTTTGGTCATAACTTCTTCGTTTGAAGTTCGATTGATCCGAAATTCGAAAGGGAACTTCACACAAACATACTAAGACTATCTAGCATGAAATTGGGAATCATCCATGGTCCAAAAATCAGTACTTTATAAATTGGGAACATGAGTTTCTAAATTGGAAACAACATGGTTCTCATAGCAATCTCACCATGGATTCAAGGGAAGAATTAGAGACAACAAGGCTTCTCTCTAATGGAATATCAAGAACATATCAGAGGCAAGAATAACTAAATAGAAAATCAAAAGAATACTAATCCTAGAATGAGAGGAATCAAAAATAGAAACATACTAGAATGCTTATATCAATGGTCAATATAGAAGTCTAAAATGGCTAGAAAGAAAGGGGAATTGATTCAAAGAGATGAAATACATTAGAACAACAGTAAGGCTAAGATCAAACATGTTAAACATTAATTAGAAAAGAAGCTACAGTAGAATGATCGTGCTGTCCAAAACTCAACCAAAATCAGTGAAGAATTGAGGAGATTCACCATGTGGTTTCAAGGAATGGATAAAGTGATTGGGGGTTCACTCTAAAACATAAGGAGATTAGAGAATAGGTAGTTATAGTAGTGTAACACCTTCTCCACAATCAAAACATCAAGATAGAACAGTAAGAAGAAGAAAAGAGAGAAGAAGGAGACAGAACACTGAAATCAAGGTCCAACTTCAAGATGTAACATTAAACTAACCTTTCTTCACCCAAAATAGATAGGGTGTCCTGGCTAGGGTTGGGCTGGATTTCACATTCTCCCCCCCCCTTAAAATAATTTCGTCCTCGAAATTGGGAGAGTTCCTGGATTCCGAAAGACAGGGGTACTTTCCTATTATCTTGGGTTCCTTCTCTCAAAGTCCACGGAAAACAAATAACAATAAGTCTTATGTAAGGAAACAAGGAATATATCTGACATGCTTTGAAATCAAATCGAAAGTATGATCATGGCTTCATGAAGATTTCACAAGGATCATGGCGAAGATTAATATGTAGATCATAAAACTTTAAGAATGAAAGGAGATTGTAGAAGAGATGGTTGCAAGGATCGATATGTTGCAAGGATGCGGCATCTTCTTCATAATCTCAATCTCAAAGAATAAATCATAGCAAGAGTAGATCAATACAACACAAGAGAGATTACACATCTTTGATTGAAGAATAGGAGATGAAAAGCTTGAAGTCTTGAAACAATTAGAAGGAATAACAAATCATGAAGATCACACTTGATTTCTCTTCGAAATCATCATGTGGAGAATTCACAAGGTTATAGAGTGTATGGAGATCCACTCTAGAAAAGAAGGGATAGAAGAATTAGTCATGGGAATGATTTAAGATCATCCTCCTATCAAAGGGAATGTAAGGCACAAGAAGAAATTGGGGAGAGAATAGATCAGCTTTGGGGTAAACTTCTATCAAACGAAACTAGGCAATTCGTACAACAGAGAATAAATAGAACAATGCATATGGTATGCGTATGGTATGTATGCATTTGGTACAACAGCAAGGTTAGGGTTAGGTGGGATCTCACAGCAACCTTGCTCCGTTTTGATCCGTTTGACATCTGATCTTCCCGACTTCTTCTCTAACTTATTATTGATGTTTGTTCAAGGTCTTAACAATTCTTTTGGACTAATTCTTGGTATTCTCAATTCATCATCAACTCAACCTAAGGTAAGGATGGTTATCTCCATAAACATATAGATCATCAACTTATGATTTATGTTTTTATTTATAAATAGAATCTCTTGATTACTTTTAATCTTTATAAGACTGTTATATATGTGTTAGAACAGTAGTATTGAAATCTTTATACTCTTGTCATGTTACATTACTATTCTTGTTTACTTATGTCTATGATGATTCATTTCAATATCATGATTTAACTTGTATTATGAAGATGTATTGGATGCATGAGAAGTGATGAACTTGGATATGTGTTTGCCTACGTATAACTTGGGATTGGGGAGTGTCCTATTGACGCTTCTGTCCTTGGGCACCGGAGGGAATAGTATGGGATGTTCTTCGAAGGTGCCTATCGACTCTTTTCCGGGTTATTGGATGACATACATAGGACTGTCTAGTTGGGTGGCTAAGTTTATCCTTGTCGTGTCAAACCCGAATCGGAAGGGCATTGAGACCGAACAACCCGTGGTAGTGTATGGTTGGATGGGCACTCTAGGCTGGTAACCAATCCGGTAGGGGACATAAACCATGCTACGGATACCTGAAAGGGGCCATTTATTGGTAGAGTTGCATATGGATAGACTTGGGCTCACGGGCGCTCAAGACCGGTAACCAATCCGTGAGAGGACGTGAGAGCTTCCCGTTTACTATATGTGGATGACCAATAGGGTTGATGAGTCCGAAATCCGGGATTTCGCTGACTCTAGTGTGAAGGATACCGGAAAGGATCGCCGAGGGGCGAGGAATGGACGTATCTGAATCTGACTTGACCAACTAAGTAGATGACTTGCATTGGGCTAGGCTTTACTGTGACATGCGCCAGTACTTGACCAAATGGTGATGTGAGAGAGCGGTGACCGATCCCTTTACCACGGCTTTTTTGATTACTTTACCGATCTTCCCTGGGCATTCCCAAGATATGGAAATGGGAGAGTGACTGACGACCCAGAGAAGTACGGTGCTATGACTTAAAGCATGTCTACCTTAGAGACCAGCATTCATAGAGTTAGAACCATACTTGCATCATGAATTCCATATCATATTGCATCATATTATGGCTTGTATCATATGGTTTATATTTTTATGGAATGACTACCTTGCTGAGTTCTTTTGAACTCACTCCTTTTTGCAACAATTTTTGTTAGACTTTTCTACAGGTACTACCCACTGTTGGACCGTGTGCGATCAACCCTCCCGGAGGCCGAGTTGAAGACTTGTATCATACTGGTGGCGATGAACCAGTTGATAAAGACGAGTAGACCGAGATCGGGACTTGTTTGTAGCAGTTCAGTTTTATATTTGTGTGTTAGGGATGGGATGTCGCCTCATTCCCTTTTTAATCTTTTATTTGAATTGTCGGGACTATAGCTTAGTTGTTTCACTTGTTATTTGGTGAATCGGTTGTAACCTTTACTTTCAGTCGTTTCAGCTTCCGCTAATATTATAGAACGGGTTTCCTCCCTCCTTTTCACACTTGATTGTTTATTCTAATGAAATCCTTTCCGCACTCTGATGTTATTTGTGAATCCTTCTGAGGTACTTTCTTGACTTTTATTATTAAATTATTTGGATACAAGGAATTGTTCTTGCTTTTGATTATATTATTGTGCTAAGTGACTATGATCGTTCCTAAACTTGATCGGCGGGACTGTAATTCACTCCCCGGGTAATCCAGATAGGGAATCCCCTTGGTGGATTTAGGACGGGATGTGACAGTAGGTACCACCACTGTTGACTATGATGGTCAACACTCTGAAGACCAAGTTGATGACCCGTACCCCACTGGTCACGGTGTACAAGTTGATAAAGACCAGTAGTCCGAGATTGAGACTTATCTGGAGCAGTTCGGCCTTTGCACTTGTGTGCTAGTGTTGGGATATCGTCCCATTTTCTTTTTAACCTTTTAGTTAATTTGTTGAGACCGTAGTTTAGTTTGTTCCCTTGTCATGTTGGGAACCGATTGTAACCCTTAATTTTAGTCGATCTACCTTCCGCTATTATTATAGGATGGGTTTTCCCCTCCTTTTCACACTTTGAATATTTGTCTTACTTGTATCACTTCCGCACTCTGATATTATTTGTGAAACCTTCTGAGATCTCTTCTAGACTTTTATTATTAAATTATTTGAATACAAGGAATTATTCTTGCTTTTGATTATATTATTGTGCTAAGTGGCTATGATCGTTCCTAAACTTGATTGGCGGGACTGTGATTCACTCCCCGGGTAATCCAGATAGGGTACCCCCTTGGTGGATTTAGGGCGGGATGTGACAATAGCATCCTGTTGGAGCTTAGGCCAGTATAAACCAAGCCTCAAAATTTTATGTGCCAAGGCTCGACCACCCATGTGAGCACCAAAAATTCCTTCATGCACTTCTACTAGGGCTGACTCTGATCCTTCAGGACCCAAACATCTCAGGAGGGGTCCAGAGTAAGATCTTCTGTACAGCCTCCCATTTTGCATAATGAATCATGCCGACCGTAGTTTGATTAATCTTGACTCTTTCGGATCCTCTAGTAATTTATCATCTCTCAAATACTCGACTATGGGATCCATCCAGCAATGTTTTGCTTCAATGTAGGAAATTTCCTTCTCATGATAACTTGGGAACGTTATCTCTTCAATGTAGACCGAAGGGTCTAAATTCTTTTCTTTGGCATTGGCTAATCGGGATAGCTCATCTGCCATTGTATTTTCTTTTCTTGGGATCTGACATACTTTCAGATTCCTAAACTCTTTCAGTAATACTTGCACAATTTCTTGATATTTTTGTAACCGGGGCTCCTTAACACCATATTCCCCTTGTACTTGGTTGACAATAAGCTGAGAGTCACTATAAATAGTTACGTCTGCTATTGCCAAAGCTTTTGACAATCTAAGTCCAGCTATTAGGGCTTCGTACTTTGCTTCATTATTTACTTGCTTCGAATGCAAATCTTAGTGCATATCAAGTAATGAATCCTGCTGGGCTCTTTAGGAGAATTCCAGCTCCTGCTCCATCTTTGTTACTTGATCCATCCACATATACCTCCCAGACAGTCGGTGTGAAATCCAGCCAAAACCTAGCCAAGGCACCCTATCTGTTTTGGGTAAAGAAGGGTTAGTTTAAATGTTTGACCTTAAAGTTGGACCTTGATTTGATATTAGCTTGTTGCTTGTAGACCCTTTTGTTTGACGATTTGGTGTCGGAACCCAAGCCCATGGACATTGTCGATGATGCCCCTCACTTGAGAGCATTGTCAGTGTTAGTTTTGAATCTGCGCACCGAAGAGGGGTGAATTAGTTGAAATACCTAATGAACTCCTGTGCCCAATCCAATTATATTTCCCGAAATTAGACTTCTTAATGGACTTCCAGGAGAAAACCCCACTCAATTTGATCCCATATAACCTTCCAAATCCCTGTCCGAAGTTGCTGAACTATGTCTGTCAAATCCTGCTTGCGCATCGAAGAAGATGAGCCTAGTTGGTGGACCTAATGAACTCCAATTCTTGATCCGAAGGTATTTCTCAAAACTAGACTTCTTGATTGACTCGTAGAAGAAAACCTCACTCAATTTGACCTTGTATAGCCCTCCGAATCCCTGTTTGAACCTTGCTGTCCTGATTGGTCGACTCATTGGTCGACCGGACCAATAGACCAATCCAATCGACCAATGGTGTCTGAATTTACCAATTTGGTCCTGTCTCCTCTATTTAAGCCTAATCTCGGGATTACTTCGCCTCCTATGCCTCCTAAGCCTCTGGAATGAGTTAGAACCCTAATCTAATCAATTCCCTTGCATTCCTTGGTGATCTCTCACAAGACTTGAAGTAATCTTCTTCCTCTCGTATCAAAGGTATGTCTACTCTCTTTTCTTTCTTCTCCATCTCTGATTTTCTTTCTTTAATCTATTCTTGGCTGAGATCAGGAAGAAGATGATGCACTCTTGCAACCATCCACTCCATGATCTCATCTTGTTCCTTGAGATCTATGATCATCATCATGATCTCAACCCCAGCCAGTGGAATCTTTGAAAACCCTAACCCTAATCCTTTGAAACCCTAACCTGGGTGATTATCTGTGAACCTTTTTGGTAACCTCCCATGTGAGGGAAACCTCATGGGTAATGTGGAGGTTGATCTAAATTCAATATTCTTTAATTCTTCTTGTTGTAATTGGCCAATCATCAATTCCCTCCCCTCCGTGATCTTAACCTTTTTATGGGAACCATAAGGGTGAAACCCTAATTTCTTGGGTTAGATCAAGAACCCATCTTTTGACCATGATTATCTTCCCATAATGTTTCTGTTAACCTAAACAAGATTTTCTTATTATGTTCTTGATTTCAACCATTCCCTTTCTTCCTGTGATCATAACCTTTTCATGAGAGCCATAAAGGTTGAAACCCTAATTTCTTGGGTTAAATCAAGAACCCATCTTTTTACCATGACTTGATGATTTTATCTTCCCTTATGATTCTAATACATCCTAAGAAGTTCCCCTTCGAATTTCGGATCAATCCGACTTCAAACGAAGAAGTTATGGCCAAAACAGTTTTCACTATCCCGATCGACTCGATTGGTCGATCGATTGGTCGACCGGGTCGAGAGACCAAGGCAATCGACCAATGAAGTCGGTAGCTTCAATTTTCGCTCAATTTGATTCATTTGCTCTCTGATCTTTTAGATATCTTTCCTAATGTTGTATCTATGCTTGTTAGGGGTTTAATTGCCATGTTTGGTGTCTCTCTCTTTGATCTTTGGATTATCTTCGGCGATAATCAGGTAAGGACAGTTGATTCCTTAACTACATAGAGTGCTTGTTCTCTGGTTTCTACTTTATGAAACTATGAGATTACCTACTGTTATTGTATTTTAATTCTGATCTCCTACTGTGGGAACAGTAGCACTTATTTATATCATCTTTTCATTGTTTATGTTATATGAATTACTTATTACTGCTTAATCTGATGTTGCTTTTACATTCTCTTTTATATGATGAACTACTGGTTGTGTATGTCATGACTGATCTGAGAATGTGTTTGCTTAAGTTTGGTTTGGGATTGGGAAGTGTCCTTTTGACACTTCTGTCCTTGGACATTATCGGAAATAGTATGGGATGTTTCTGGGGTTGCCCATCGGCGCTTTCCCGAATCAATGGTTGTCATACCTAGGGCTGTCTAGCAGTGTTTGGCTAGGATATACCCCTGTTATATCAGACCCGAATCGGAAGGGTATTGAGACCGAACGACCCGTGGTAGCAATGGGGATTCACGGGCGCTCAAGACCGGTAACCAACCCGTGAGAGGACGGGAATCACATTGTGGGGGCCATTTATTGGAGGGTTGCATATGGCTAGACTTGGGCTCATGGGCACTCGAGACCGGTGAGTTATATCCGTGAGAGGACATGAGAGCTTCCCGTTTACCATATGTGGATAACCAATAGGGTTGATGAGTCCGTAGTCCGAGTTGGTCGGTGCCATAGGATACGCTGACTCTAGTGCGAAGGATACCGGAAATGATCGTCAGGGACGAGGAATGGACGTATCTGGAACTGAGTTGATATAACTGACTAGATGACTTGCATTGGGCTAGGCTTTTCCCTGACATGCGCCGGTACTTATGCCAAACGGTTGTGAGAGAGTGTGTTGACTTAACCCCTTACCATGGAAATTGTCCGAGAAGGATGCAGGACCCATTACCAATCGGTCGCCCGAGATATCTTAAATGGTTGGAGGGAATCCAAGATATCTTAAATGGTTGAGGATGTGAGCGGACCTACCCAAAGAAGTACGGTGCTATGACTTAAAGCATGTCTGCCATAGAGACCAGCATACATAGAGTTAGATGCATACATACATTACTTGTTTCATATTGCATTGCATCTTGTTGTGGTTTGCTTCCATGTTATTTATGTTGTTATGGATTAACTTGCCTTACTGAGTTTCTTTCGAAACTCATTCCTTTTTTTGTACAATCTGTTGTTAGACTTCTCTACAGGTTTGGATTTCTTTGACGGCCCGTATGAGGAAGCGCAAGGTGAAGAAGATGAAGACTAGAGAACCAGAAGAGCTGACTGAAGATGTGGATTAGATTTTCTTTGTTTCTTCTAGACTTATCTTTTACTTTACTTGTATTAGCTTAGAGCTTTATTTAGATTTCGATCTACCTTCCGCATGTGTTTGTAGGGTATATTTCCGCTATACTCTACAGTTGTCTTTTGATTTGGTATCTTGTTATTCTGCACTCTGATATTCTATAGTGATCCTTCTGAGATCCTTTCTTGACTTTTATTATAAATTACTTGAACATTATGATTTGTTCTTGCTTTTGATTATGTTATTGTGCGAAATGGATGTGATCGTTCCTAAACTTGATCTTTTGGGCTGTGGATCACACTCTCGGGTATGCCAGATAGGGTACCGGCTGGGAGGATGTGACAGAATGGTATCGAGCCTAAGTTTTCGGACAATCATAACCATAGAACACAGTAATGAAAGCATCCTTGAGTCATAGATCCAGAAGTGACTCAAACTTTCTTAGAAGTGAATAATAGAAAACTTGGATTAGAAACTTGAACAATCAAAGCATAATATACCGAGCTTTAATAATATACAATAATTAAAGTTTATGACTTGTACTTGAGTTGTATTCATGGTTAGAGTTAAGTTGTCAGTTTTAAGTTATTGGGTATGTGTGTTGAGTTGTGAGTTGAGTCTTGCTTTGAAAGTTGTCGTGGTGAGTTGTTTTTGTGAGTAAATTGTCATTGTGAGGTGTTGTCGCCATTGTCGTCATGAGTTGTCATATGAGTCTGTGTCGTGTTGCTGTCGTGTGTTGTCATGTAAGTCTGAGTCGGGAGTTGTCGTTGGGAGTAATGGTCGTTAGTAGTCGTTATGAGTTATAAGTCATAACTAAACATTAACAACTACTAATACAACAAAAGAGATGCATAATGTACAATAACATAAGTGAAACAAATTGAATTTCATTAATCACTTAGGTTGACAAGTCTGAAAGGAAATACATCTAAGAAAGCATAAAAGGAAACTCCTAGTACTGTCTATCTAGGTGATCGACTCCGGTGATCTGTCTGGTCCCTTCTAAATTTGAACTCTTTCTCCAGTCGTGTCGTATGTGATGGACCTCCAATCTCATGGAAGCATGGTATAGGAATCTCCTTGTGTCTTTGAATCTCACCCTGATCCTGATCCTCATCTCCTTGATCATCAATAACATCCTCAACCTGAACTGGAACCCCATCATGATCATCATTGTATCCATACTCATCCTCATCCTCATCATCATCATCATCATCATCATCATCATCATACCCCCATCATCATCATCATCATCATCATCATCATTATCATCATCATCATCATCATCATCACTGTCGTCAGCATCCTCATCCTCTGTGTCATCAGCCTTGACAATGTCACCCTCATCCTCTGACCTAGCTATGTCGCAAAGCCCCTATGATGTCCCTGGTAGTGAAATTGACCGCTTTGCCTCCAACCGTAGACTTGATTACAATTCTAATGCTTTTGTTTAATAAATTGTTCTTGAGAATCGAGCTGACCTCTCATAGCCCGATACTTTCATCTTAGTCGTGTCGATCGATCTTCTATAGTGTATTTGTGTGCCTCCATCCTCAAATTGTTGAGCTGGAATAGTTTCCTCCTCATCTTCCTGAACTTACTGATCCTGAGTCTCATCCTGAGCTTGAACCTCATCCCCGTACTCATCCTCATTCTCATAATACCCCCATCATCATCATCACCGTCATTGGCACCCTCATCCTCTGATCTAACTGCATCTCGAAGCCCCATCTTCTCGATCAACCATGAGTCGATAGAAGATTCAATGTCACAATCGGTACGTTGCTTTTATCCTTTAATTTCTGCGATTGACCTATTCTTAACTTAGGCATTGTATAAATACCATATGCACTGCTTTGATTTATCTTTGCTTGCGCATTGTATGAATACCACATGCATTGCCCTGATTTATTCTTTACTTATGCATTACATACATATCATATGCGTTGCTTGATTTAATCCTTACTGATGCATTGTATATAGGCCATATGCAATTTTTTTGATTTATTCTTACCATGTGAGTTGCCTAGTTTGTCTGTATGAAGTACTTGTCAATATTGTTTTGAATTCCTCTTAGCTGTCTGAAGTCAGCCAAGGCTCCCATGTTCTTTACCTATTAGATCTATTTTTCGTTGTACCTTCCATCCCCTGATAAAATTTCGGTGGAAGAATCACACCCTTGAAGAAGTTCCTCATCTTGTTGGAAGCTCGAGTATGCTTTCAATTTCGGGGACGAAATTATTTTAAGGGGGGGAGAATGTGAGATCCCACCTATTCCTAACCTTGCTGTTGTACCAAATACATATATACCATATGCATTGTTCGATTTATTCTCTGCTGTACGAATTGCCTAGTTTCGTTTGGTAGAAGTTTACCCCAAAGTTGATCTATTCTCTCCATGATTTCTTCTTGTGCCTTACATTCCCTTTGATAGGAGGATGATCCTAAATCATTCCCATGACTGATCCTTCTATCCCTGTTGTTCTAGAGTGGATCTCCATACACTCTATAACCTTGTAAATTCTCCACATGATGATTTCAAAGAGAAATCAAGTGTGATCTTCATGATTTGTTATTCCTTCTAATTGTTTCAAGCTTTTCATCTCCTATTCTTCAATCAAAGATTTGTAATCTCTCTTGTGTTGTATTGATCTACTCTTGCTATGATTTATTCTTTGAGATTGAGATTATGAAGTAGATGTTGCATCCTTGCAACATATTGATCCTTGCAACCATCTCTTCTACAATCTCCTTTCATTCTTAAAGTTTTATGATCTTCATATTAATCTTCGCCATGATCCTTGTGAAATCTTCATGAAGCCATGATCATTCTTTCCATTTGATTTCAAAGCATGTCAGATTTACTCCTTGTTTTCTTACAAAAAGACTTATTGTTATTTGTTTTCCGTGGACTTTGGGAAAAGGAAGCCAAGATAATAGGAAAGTACCCCTGCCTTTTTGAAACCAAGCACTCTCCCAATTTCGAGGACGAAATTATTTTAAGGGGGGGAGAATGTGAAATCCAGCCCAAACCTAGCCAAGGCACCCTATCTGTTTTGGGTAAAGAAGGGTTAGTTTAAATGTTTGACCTTAAAGTTGGACCTTGATTTGATATTAGCTTGTTGCTTGTAGACCCTTTTGTTTGACGATTTGGTGTCGGAACCCAAGCCCATGGACATTGTCGATGATGCCCCTCACTTGAGAGCATTGTCAGTGTTAGTTTTGAATCTGCGCACCGAAGAGGGGTGAATTAGTTGAAATACCTAATGAACTCCTGTGCCCAATCCAATTATATTTCCCGAAATTAGACTTCTTAATGGACTTCCAGGAGAAAACCCCACTCAATTTGATCCCATATAACCTTCCAAATCCCTGTCCGAAGTTGCTGAACTATGTCTGTCAAATCCTGCTTGCGCATCGAAGAAGATGAGCCTAGTTGGTGGACCTAATGAACTCCAATTCTTGATCCGAAGGTATTTCTCGAAACTAGACTTCTTGATTGACTCGTAGAAGAAAACCTCACTCAATTTGACCTTGTATAGCCCTCCGAATCCCTGTTTGAACCTTGCTGTCCTGATTGGTCGACTCATTGGTCGACTGGACCAATAGACCAATCCAATCGACCAATGGTGTCTGAATTTACCAATTTGGTCCTGTCTCCTCTATTTAAGCCTAATCTCAGGATTACTTCGCCTCCTATGCCTCCTAAGCCTCTGGAATGAGTTAGAACCCTAATCTAATCAATTCCCTTGCATTCCTTGGTGATCTCTCACAAGACTTGAAGTAATCTTCTTCCTCTCGTATCAAAGGTATGTCTACTCTCTTTTCTTTCTTCTCCATCTCTGATTTTCTTTCTTTAATCTGTTCTTGGCTGAGATCAGGAAGAAGATGATGCACTCTTGCAACCATCCACTCCATGATCTCATCTTGTTCCTTGAGATCTATGATCATCATCATGATCTCAACCCCAGCCAGTGGAATCTTTGAAAACCCTAACCCTAATCCTTTGAAACCCTAACCTGGGTGATTATCTGTGAACCTTTTTGGTAACCTCCCATGTGAGGGAAACCTCATGGGTAATGTGGAGGTTGATCTAAATTCAATATTCTTTAATTCTTCTTGTTGTAATTGGCCAATCATCAATTCCCTCCCTCCTGTGATCTTAACCTTTTTATGGGAACCATAAGGGTGAAACCCTAATTTCTTGGGTTAGATCAAGAACCCATCTTTTGACCATGATTATCTTCCCATAATGTTTCTGTTAACCTAAACAAGATTTTCTTATTATGTTCTTGATTTCAACCATTCCCTTTCTTCCTGTGATCATAACCTTTTCATGAGAGCCATAAAGGTTGAAACCCTAATTTCTTGGGTTAAATCAAGAACCCATCTTTTTACCATGACTTGATGATTTTATCTTCCCTTATGATTCTAATACATCCTAAGAAGTTCCCCTTCGAATTTCGGATCAATCCGACTTCAAACGAAGAAGTTATGGCCAAAACAGTTTTCACTATCCTGTACTGACTCGATTGGTCGACTGATTGGTCGACTGGGTCAGTAGACCAAGGCAATCGACCAATGAAGTCAGTAGCTTCAATTTTCGCTCGATTTGATTCGTTTGCTCTCTGATCTTTTAGATATCTTTCCTAATGTTGTATCTATGCTTGTTAGGGGTTTAATTGCCATGTTTGGTGTCTCTCTCTTTGATCTTTGGATTATCTTCGGCGATAATCAGGTAAGGACAGTTGATTCCTTAACTACATAGATTGCTTGTTCTCTGGTTTCTACTTTATGAAACTATGAGATTACCTACTGTTATTGTATTTTAATTCTGATCTCCTCTTTGTGGGAACAGTAGCACTTATTTATATCATCTTTTCATTGTTTATGTTATATGAATTACTTATTATTGCTTAATCTGATGTTGCTTTTACATTCTCTTTTATATGATGAACTACTGGTTGTGTATGTCATGACTGATCTGAGAATGTGTTTGCTTAAGTTTGGTTTGGGATTGGGAAGTGTCCTTTTGACACTTCTGTCCTTGGACATTATCGGAAATAGTATGGGATGTTTCTGGGGTTGCCCATCGGCGCTTTCCCGAATCAATGGTTGTCATACCTAAGGCTGTCTAGCAGTGTTTGGCTAGGATATACCCCTGTTATATCAGACCCGAATCGGAAGGGTATTGAGACCGAACGACCCGTGGTAGCAATGGGGATTCACGGGCGCTCAAGACCGGTAACCAACCCGTGAGAGGACGGGAATCACATTGTGGGGGCCATTTATTGGAGGGTTGCATATGGCTAGACTTGGGCTCATGGGCGCTCGAGACCGGTGAGTTATATCCGTGAGAGGACATGAGAGCTTCCCGTTTACCATATGTGGATAACCAATAGGGTTGATGAGTCCGTAGTCCGAGTTGGTCGGTGCCATAGGATACGCTGACTCTAGTGCGAAGGATACCGGAAATGATCGTCAGGGACGAGGAATGGACGTATCTGGAACTGAGTTGATATAACTGACTAGATGACTTGCATTGGGCTAGGCTTTTCCCTGACATGCGCCGGTACTTATGCCAAACGGTTGTGAGAGAGTGTGTTGACTTAACCCCTTACCATGGAAATTGTCCGAGAAGGATGCAGGACCCATTACCAATCGGTCGCCCGAGATATCTTAAATGGTTGGAGGGAATCCAAGATATCTTAAATGGTTGAGGATGTGAGCGGACCTACCCAAAGAAGTACGGTGCTATGACTTAAAGCATGTCTGCCATAGAGACCAGCATACATAGAGTTAGATGCATACATACATTACTTGTTTCATATTGCATTGCATCTTGTTGTGGTTTGCTTCCATGTTATTTATGTTGTTATGGATTAACTTGCCTTACTGAGTTTCTTTCGAAACTCATTCCTTTTTTTGTACAATCTGTTGTTAGACTTCTCTACAGGTTTGGATTTCTTTGAAGGCCCGTATGAGGAAGCGCAAGGTGAAGAAGATGAAGACTGGAGAACCAGAAGAGCTGACTGAAGATGTGGATTAGATTTCCTTTGTTTCTTCTAGACTTATCTTTTACTTTACTTGTATTAGCTTAGAGCTTTATTTAGATTTCGATCTACCTTCCGCATGTGTTTGTAGGGTATATTTCCGCTATACTCTACAGTTGTCTTTTGATTTGGTATCTTGTTATTCTGCACTCTAATATTCTATAGTGATCCTTCTGAGATCCTTTCTTGACTTTTATTATAAATTACTTGAACATTATGATTTGTTCTTGCTTTTGATTATGTTATTGTGCGAAATGGATGTGATCGTTCCTAAACTTGATCTTTTGGGCTGTGGATCACACTCTCGGGTATGCCAGATAGGGTACCGG